>NW_026542599.1:7953906-8065715 GCF_028750875.1 Macrosteles quadrilineatus | reverse complement strand
ATTTAGAACTCCAATGCCTACGTAAAGAACTTTTTGTTCAGGAGTTATAAGGTTTTACTTTTGATCGTAAGAACTTAATTTAAAACAAGTTTTAGCATAGATGAAACACATTACTTGCTCAGCATTTTAACCAAAAAGTTTGAATTGGCTCCTTCGATATTTTTCGGAAATTCATTAAGCTGTAAATGTCAAATACGTTCGAAAGAGATCACATTAGCTTCTGTAAACCCACTTCTACTTTTGCAAAAGTGCTGATGAAATAATATACAATTCCTACAATTTACATCCCAGAAGACTTAACAAAAAAACACGTAGAGTGAATAGCATTATAAACAAAAAGAATCTTAAAGAAGTAACCTATTTTACAAACTCATTCAGATACATGCCTTGTTAACTTAATCTCGACCAAAGTAGGTGTTCAATTTCATTAAATTGTTGGAAAACCCCCAGCAACCACATAAGTGTCATACTCACAACCTCTTTAAAATTAGCAGGTTTCCATCTCCAATTTTGCTTATTATGTTTGATTACTCCCAATGAGTCGGTTGTGAGTCAAGGTCAGTTTCAAGGTAACGGTTGGTCCGGCGTCCGTCGTCCCGTCAGTCCAAGTGCACCATTCCAGCAGTCCACTGACCGGTGGAAATACCCACCGGACCAGCGGAACTGGACCGTCAGATAGTGACGTAGATAGGGTGCTTGTCCGGAATACGTAATTGAGCAGTCTCCTAACACAAGGATTAGCATGTTGAGTTGAAGCAAACGCGAAATTGAGGATTCTTAGAACCGGGTGTATCAGCTGGAAAATTATGTTTTGGATGAAATATAGTATATTTCATCACTAGGGCCTAAAGCAGCTCTTTTCGACTCGAGCTCAAGTTTTACGATCGAGGCAAAGCCGAGGGTTGAAAAGACACTTTTGACTGTGTGATGAACTATATTTTTCGTCATATTGCACCATTATTTGAACAAACTATGTTAAAAAACATAAATAATTTTCCGATAACCTATTGAAACTACCAGCATGTTTTCAATTAAATTTGCTAATGGAAACAAGCAGCTGTTTATTAAGGGATTCAATCGTTTCGTCTATTACGATTGTGTTAGTACACATTATCGATTTGTCGAACTATTTACAATAAGCCAATAATTTTCAACAATCGGTTAAACAATCGATACGTACTATCGATAGATATATGTTTGTTTACAATCAAAATTTACAACTATGTTGAAAACAACTGATTTTAAATCCATAGGGGCTAAAAACAATTTTTACTACCTAGAAAGTAAAAATGGTACTTTAGACCTGCGATGCATGCATTAAAAACAGCTGTTTTGATGCAATTTGACAGATGTCCTTAATCATTGCTCATTTAGTAAATAACTGGTTGTAAAAGAGACAGTTGATCTTTGTCAGTAAACAAAAAAAATTGCAAAGGTTTGATACCAAATTTTTGTTGAATTCTTCATTTACATTTGCATTTATATATTCATCATTGTGTCTCTTTCTGAATTAAATTTGTTTTATAATCAATTACTTACTACAAAAACAAATATTCAAAGACCTTGACTGATCCATAAGAGTTATTAATAAGGCATGTTCAAATTATATTGATTTATAGGAAGACCTGAAAATTTCATAGCCAGAATATGAGTATAAACCTATTGTGTTTACAACATCTATTGTTAACTGCATGTTGCATTTCTTAGTTGAATTCTGTTGTCTTGACTGAATGTCAAATGATGGTATATTTGGAAAATGTTTATTAACCCTCACAACATCTGATGTTGACTCTGGTGTTCCATCAAACACATACAAGTTAAATGGTTCTACACCACCTTTGTTATAACCTCATCTACTGTATGCTTCATTGTACGACGTCGATTATTAATGTTTGTGTCAATCATGTCTCAGAATCTATTTTGATTTTTCTATTAACCAAAAATGTATCAACCTATTGTCACACTATTATAATTCACACTATTTTCGATTTTTTTTTTTTTTATTATTAAGAACCTACGAGAAATGACCATACTCGTACTACGACACAAATAGGGTTGGTTCCATGTTGGTTCCAAGCCTTACCAGATAATACAAGAATAACGTTTATACAGTAATGTTAAGTTTGATATAGAATGCCTTAGTTAATTTAAACTATAAGTAAATACTATTGTCAATAATATTTGGGTTAAAGTAAATTTAAATTACACAATTTCAAAGTTCCAACCAAAAATACAGTGAATGTATTGACGGACGGAATGAATGTATATACACGGACACGAGGCAGGTAAGGTTTGATTCAAGTTCAATTCAATCTACACATCCAGACTGAGACACGGATATCTCCCTTGGGCTGTACTTCAGGTCACTGCCTTTCCAATATCGTTCCCTTAACTTTACTCTGACGCCACTGCCCACTTGATTGATTTAATGTGTAACGAATTTGGCTAGAAATAGAAGAAAATTAAATCAGGGTTCTTAAGGTGAATCTATCTTTTTACTAACGAGTTGTTAAATGAGCAAAGATTTAAAGAATCATAGAACCTACAAAGGAGAAGAAAAGAGAGGGATTTTAAAAGAACATAGGGGTTTGGTTATAGTACTACAAGGTCTTTGACATAAAAGAGGTCAAATAAAACAAAATTACTTATTTAGAGTTTAAGCAACAGTATTTTGATGTTAGTTGGAGCCAGCAGAGATGCAACAATACTAAAATAACTTAAGAAAAAAAAATAGTTGGTTTTGACTGTTTAAAAGCGTTATTTAGAAAAAAAACTAACTTTAATTCAGAATCCTAGCAACAAATTAATTTTTGTAGAATCCTAGCAACAAATTAATTTTTGTATGAGATAAATCACCAAAACTGATATTTTTAACTTAAAACCTTTTATATGCTAAGTTTAAAGCGAATTCAATATTAATCGCATCTTGAAATCGAATCTTAATCCTTTGATATGAACAGTATTCAGATAAAATTTCAAACTCAAATCATGAATAGTACATAATAGAGTTAAAATTATCTATAATGCTGTGGTAAATAAGTATAACTGATTTTTTTGACAATGATTTGTATAGACGTATAGACGTCAACACACATTAAACCCTTACACAATTATTCACTAAAGACTTAACTTCACATAGTTTTCAGCATGTTTCCAAAAACAATACTGCTGCCACTGCCAACTTTAATTCCGTAGTTTTTTATACAGTAATAATGTAATCAATAAAACTTGGGCATTACAGTTTTTATTTATATTTTTCTGAATTTTAGAGCCTTCTGTATATTACTTGTTTTGAAAGGGAGCGGTCAAAACTCTGGTCTCGTTACCATAAAAAATCGATATTTTTTAGATAGCATCTTTGATAAGCCTAACCGCGAATTACATATATCTGGATAAAATCAACCCTACCTTAAGAGCAAGTCAACAACTTTCAGAAGGTGAGCACGATACCTACTTGACTAATACAGCAATTATTTATGTAACTAGTTAAATGAAAAAAGACCCACTTTTTATATTTGGATATATGTTATTCTTAGGTACTTAAAATGTTTTAATTCGTACACAGTTGCTTTTGAACACTAACAACAACACTGGTTACACTCAAACAAGTAAACTTAGCCCACATGCTTGGATGTCCAAGTATTCAAAGAAGTATGTAAAAAATTCAAATAACCCTAGTTCCGGCAACTAGCATAGACGCATTGCACTTAGAGCCAAATAAGAACGCTGTACTACTTAATCATTCGCACTGTGTGATTACAATGTGTCATTCGAAGGTATTATTTGGCTGTCAACCTATTGTGGTTATTGATGACTAAACTTGTGACCTTTCCTAATGACTGTCTAATGCTGCCGCATCCTAATTACAATGCCTGGTTTCAATTATTTCACATCCGTTGTTACCACAAAATCTTCTTTAAGCAAAAAAATCCACCGCACATTCTGGAATAATTTAACTGATGTAAGGAATGGATTTGTAAAATGTATACCCATGCAATTTCACTAATCATTGAGTTAGCTTAGGCCTACACGAATTGTCCAATTAATCTAAAAGCGTAAATCGGAACTCAATATACTGTGAGGTTAATAACCGTACAGTATTAATTTATGACACGTTATCTATAGCAAATGTGTAATTAGTCCATAGTAATTAAAATTAATTATAACTGGATTATGTGATATGAATAAAACTATGAAAGAACGTTTGCAAAACTGCGTTTGTATTGATTAATTGGTTTTATTTAAACAACTACTTTATGTTACTTTAGATAATAAAGTATTGCCTTTTGAATTTTCGGTACTTACGTATTATACGGAGGCCACTTATTTTACAGCGCGCTGCGGCGGTTGGGTTAAGTTGGGTTATCATAAATATGTTTGTAGAACTTTCCTAGTTTCGTTATGAATCGAACTATACGAGATGAGTCATAAAAACTTATGATAACCCAACCTAACCTAACCGCCACAGCGCGCTGTAAAATAAGTGGCCTCCGTATAATACGTAAGTACCGAATTTTCTTTGGCACAATCGGCATAATATCTTTCTGTAGAGTCCCTGTCTGAGAAACATTTACTCAGACTTCAATGTTCATATTTTCTCTTACATGGTCCATTTATAATACTAAAATCCGTTTAGAATACTAAGCTTAGAATACTAGCTTCTTGGAAAACGTTTGTTATATTACTCTCCTATAAAGTCCTGTAATACTTTTAGTTTTCAATACTCATTGCGTTCAATATGCACATGGAATTAATCACCAAACTTGAGGTTACATTTTAATTCTAAAGTAATTTAAAACTAGCAATATAAACTATGGAATTTTATATAAAAAGATATGTGTTAGCAGAACGTAAAATATGTGAAGCTATTTCATTTTCGTCACGTTGGAGATTTCATTATGAGGGAAATGTGATGGAAAAAGTAATTTCTTGGGGCATGCGGTTATTGCAGTTGGCGTGTTTTAGTTTAACGCAGGATAAAGCAATAATATTCAGGTTAATGGCAGTGTCATTTTATTTTTTTGTAAAGTAGATAATATATTGTACTCACGATAAATATCTCTTCAAACAACACTACTAGCTTTTTAGTGCTTTGCAACGTTTATCCAATACCCCAAAGCTGTTGAAACACCTAGAGCTGATTTTTTTTTACATACCGTACATCATTTTTTACATAAGCCTTTAGCATTTCTAACGTTTTTTGGTAAGGGAAGGTCCAAACCTTGGTCTTGTTGCTATTTCACGTTCATCTTTTTGTTATATAGCATTATTTGTTGATAGCTCATAGAATGACAATTGGCAACTAAGTTTGGACATAATCTCGCTTGGAATTGAACCAGCGACCTTCAGATTTGAAGGCGATTACTACAACCACTCGGCTACCCAGACAATATTTTTTTTCTAAATTTTAGTTTATTTATCAGAATGAAAACTCAAATTTCATTCCTTCGTCTGGTGAATTTATTATTTGAAAGTACAAGAGCAAAATTGATTCTCTGCCTAACACCATTCCTAAAATTGCTCTCAGTAAAAAAATTATAATTTCGTAATATATTTTAGTCCTACCAAAATTAGTTATTGTAAATATTTCCCACTATTGGTGCTATCAGGTGTCGTCTTAATTTGAACATCCAAAGACCAAACTCATTCAAAAACTAATAACCGACAAATTAACACGAAGTCCGATTGGAATAACGGTGCAGAGACAAAATTAGCAATAAACCTACGCCAAGTTACGTGCGTGATTAGCATGTTTACATCACCCACATTTCCATACTAGTTTATCCTCAAGTCTGATGTTTGTAAGTTGATGTAGGTCATCAACCGGGAAAAGTAAGAAAGACTAAACCAAAACAGAACTGCGGAAGGTCGCGAAACCTGTCCATAGCGGTGCTCGAGACGTCCACAGTGTCCAGTCGTTCCAGTGTCCACAGTCCCGCCAATTATGGCCTTTTCTAAACGCGATTTATCGCTTTCCCGCCATTTTTATGTCCGATAAGTTTGACGCACCCACCTAAGCCGATCAGAAATTCCTGTAACAAGATATCAGTTGGTGGAGCTTGAAGGTGGGATTTATTTTTAGAATGGAATACTTTTTCCCACCTACAGAGTGCTTGAAATACGATCTTCTGTATTCAAGTTTGAAATAACCACAGGATTGTAGCATTTCCGTAAAATCCAAAATACCATCAAGTATCATTAAAAAAGTTAGGTTTATCTTTTATGTGAAGCATCATTATCACAAACCATCGCACATTTACATCCACATACTCAAGTATGATAGTCCTATTAAATTGCGTATCCGAATGTAGAAAAAAAACTGATAACTCAGTTATTTTTTATCCGATTTTAACAAACAAGGTCTCATTTGATTTGTATTAAAATCCTCTATCTTATGGTAAGGTTAAACATTTTCTTAATATTTACGGTTTTCATTAAATTAGGCATAGAGATTTTAAATGGCCGCCATATTGAAACGGCTTGAGATGTTGGAACGAAATTTTCACAGTTCTTTTTACATTCTGAATTACACACTTACACCAAATTTTTTATAATTTATAAAAACCACAAACCGACAGACAGAAATATAGGCACTTTAGACCCATACTTACTTATATGGTGTTTTATGCTTGTCTTAGCCCAGGGAACAAGGCCACAAAATATGTCCAGACAATTTAAAAACCCCCTGTATAAATACATCTATTTAACCATTTATTTGCGATTTTAAGCCACGTTTACCCCCGGCTATATTACGTTGAAAGAGGTAACTATGGAAACGACATGTTATGATGATGAAGATTTATGCGTTTACGTATTTAAAAAACAACATGGTTGTTAGTTTCCTATACCCCGTTCACAAAATTTAGGTGGTTTGAGGGGAAGTTTCTCCACGACGATTTATTTAAAATGTTCGTAATAATTTATATCTAGAATAAAAACGTGTTTACTGCAGTGAAAACTGCCAACAACAAACTAATTACGTAAAAAAATTAAATTAAGGTCAAAGTTTTTTCACTGGTCTGCCAGTTTTTTCAATGCGTTGCCAAGTTACCAAGTTAGTTGAACAAAATAAAAAGGAAAAAGTAAAAAAGTCATGTAAATGTGTTTATTACAAGCCATTCACAGTATACTAGCAAACTACCAAATAAATGGATACAAATGGATTTGTGATTTTTAATAACAATCCAATTAAATGTATATAAATGTGGACTGATTTCGTTAGCAAAATTAGTTGACAAACTTCAAAATCAGGAAGATAGACATTTTTGTTCACTCCGTATGATTATTGTTTAACCTATGGATAAAAATAACTGATTTAGACTTGCAACGCATGTGTTATTAAAAATAGTCTTTCCACTGCATTACAAAAAAGTAAGTTTTACACAATTATTATAAAAAAAGTAACCAACATAAAAAGAGATAGACGGACATGTGGATTGGTAGAAGACTTGTTTTCTCAGACTCGTTGTATCGCACACACCGTCTGTTGTAACCGTCAAGATTGTGAACAAATTGCTTTTCAGTCTATTTGTTGGAGTATTAGGAAAGGTCAAGTAAATTGAACTAGTCTTTACCTCTTTACTCTAAGGTAAAACCAGTCCACTTGCACTGTTCAAGGCCAATGTTCAAAGTATTTCGTTATAGTAGATTCATACTTTTGTTGCTATCTTACGAATAACGTTATTATAAATAATTAAGGGACAGCGTTTACTATAAATACAATACGGTGAACTAGACAATTGATGAGTCAACGATTTGGTGTTCTGCTGTAAATACAAATTATTTTATTTAATCTATGAATTTGTTTTTATTCCTATTTATTCCTTACATACCAACTACATATTAAACTTTCCAAACCTATCGTAACCTTTGAGAAACAAAACTTTAATGAAAAACAATACTAATTGGTTAAATTTTATACATGAAACTGGCTACGAATTTAATATGAGAATGTCATTTCAATCCATACCAAAGGTAATATTATTCATAATTGTTATCATATTTCAAGATTTTTTAAAAGGTATCTTAAAGTAATTATAAATAGCTTCTTTAACAGAAAAACACAAATCATGTTAGACATCTTTACTGTTAGTTGGGACTCAAAAATGCAAGAAGCCTTTTATGTGACTAAGCTATATAATATTAGTGCACCCACTACGTCCAAACCGGACCACTTATTAAACCGTCTGCAAAGGTATGCTAAGAGAGTAAATGGTCTGCCGCTCCCAGTAAGATAATGACCTTATAATGACCTTGTCAATGACCAGCCCTACTCCGTATCAGCTGTTTTGCTCACGTGATTAACAGTAAAAATTTCACAAATTTTACTCTATCATCACTGTTCGAGGACTATTTTAATTTTGTTGGATTGTATATTCAGTTTTCGAAGGATAATTAATTTGGAATTTGAATATCTCTTAACCTCACGTTGCTTTGGCCAAAATTACGAGCTTATCTTGTTTTAACGTTAATCCAAGTTTATAATATTTAGATCGTTCTAAGGTTATACATTTTTTAAGATTATAAAACAGTTTAAAACAGTAATTTATTTAACAAGCTTAAAACCAACAACCTAATAGGTTAGACTGTGCTAGTTATGATCATTTGGTAACCTTACATAATATGTATTATATTTATGATATACTTTAAAATATCAACCAAAACGTTTCCTGAACTTCGATTACTTTAAACCTTTGCATTTATGCTCTAACTGTATCATCAGGTTTTTAAATGTTATGTTGTAATTTGTCACTTGATTACTCAGGCAGTGAATTAGCATAGCCAATTATATAACACTGTTTGGCAGTACTGTGGAATACAAGATTTCGTATGCTGCGTAAAATAATAATAACCTGCTTGAATAACATTCAAGCAGTATTTCGTTCCAGTCATAGCACGAACACAAAGTATTGTCGTGTTGACTGCAATTTAAAACGCTTTACTCTAATAACATGTGTAAACTTTGCTATCTCAATATAACACGCCCATATTAGCACAAGGAGAGTCATTTTACAGGTTTATTGATGTAGGCTTGAAATCGCCAAGGCTTACTTAAAAGTTGTTTTTAGACATCAAAACAATAATTCTTTCGAGAGGCTTTATTTACCTTGACGCGTGCTTTACACTGGAAACCAAATACTTTGAAACAAATGAGTTTCGTAATACGTCAGACAACAAACTCTGAAACAGTTCTTGACATATTTTTTATTATCTTGCTTCGCCTATAACAAATCTCTCGTAAACTTTATTTTCGTATAAACAAATAAATGACAGTAAAACAAATAGTAAAAAAATTAAAATTAAAGAATATAAAGAAGTTAAATATAAAAATAGTAAATATTTATAAAATAAAATGTACAAAATAACTAAAACTAAAAAAAAAGATTTATTAAAATTAACGAAAATTCAACAAATGACCTTTACAATAAAAACAAATTAACATTTTATAAGTGATATAATAAAATAAAATTGAATACATTCTCGATAACAAGTCTCATGGGGATTATCAAATGACTTGTTTTCAAAGTAGATTCATCAAGGTAATACGAAATCAGGGATATTTGAAAACGACAGTTGTTTTCAAGCCTGTCGTGATATTGAGAGTTTTATTGGAGTTTCATATATTTGACTTTTGTAAATAAAATCAATAAAATAAATATAAAGGAAAAACTAATAAATAAATAAATATTAATAAAATTAGGGTAAAGTTTTTGAATTTTAATATTGGTTTAACCAATTACCGAATCGTTCAAATGATTTAGATCATGTATATTGTATCTGTAATTCAACACATCTTTTTTATGTGTTTATAAATTAATCGACAATCCAACCCTTTGGTAAGATAATTACATAACTAAAATAGGGCTGATGTTGTACTCTCTGATAATTGTAAACATAATATTAGTTCAGGAGGTTTGGCGGCGTCAGAGTAATGTGGTATTTGAGTAATTAATTGTACAACAAACAGTTACTCGGTGCTATGCGGATATATTGGTGTCAGGGCAGTTTAACATATAGTTAATGCCCTAACAGTATATACTACCATTGACTTTAAGGATTTATAGTCAATGATACTACCCTAGCTTACTGACGAACGGCTGTTTATTGAATGTACCACAGAAATATCCGCATATAAAAATACTTATCTTAATCCATCTTCTTAAAAAAAGGATTTAATAAAAAAAAAAATTAATACTAGTGTTGTATTGTTTATTAAAATGTTGACGTGATTCTTAAAATCATTCCATATTGTATTAGTTTTAACCAAGCACAATAACATTTGGTACTGTAATTTAAAGTTGACACCGTCAAAATACAGTAACACCTTTTCAATGTTATTGTTGCTATATTATGTATATCACGTTTATGGCGAAGACTAAATATTCATGCATCTTCCTAATATAAAGATGTGTGTTCATAAGATTGAATGCGGTGCTCAATCACTTTATTGATTTAGTTGCTCCATGTACATATATTAAGGTGAAAATAAATTTAGGGTGAGTGTGTAATGGATCGAGATAAAGTTGTTGTAGTGTAGTTTTGTAACTAACTAAAGACTAGTTGGTTCTTTCTTAGGGATTAATTACCAATACTGTTTTCATCTTCTAAGCTACAAAAAAAATTGGTAATAGAGTACTGCCTATAGGGAGAAATTCCCTGTAAGAACAGTATCGATGTTTCCGCATTGGTAGTAGTACAGCTGGATCTCAAACCATCAGACTGTTCTTAAATCTGTCTTGAATTAACAACCAATTACTAGACGATCACTATTTCAATGGGAGAAAATCCAAGATACAATTCACCATCGGAAACAACGTTTTCAAAACTACGTTCAAAATAGTATGTTTTCATACTAACAGTTCCATGACAATACTGAAATATGTGTTTCAGTATATTGGCTATCAAGATGTTAATAGTAGTTTGAAAGTGTTTATTTCACGTGTTTTCTGAAAGGCTTGGTTATCCTAGGTGTTTTAACTCTATTTCATCTCCACAGACATGGACGTCCGCTCCGCCCGTCTCTGGCTGGGCCTCGCCCTGGCCACCCTCTTGTTCCCACACTCCACCCCGGACCCTTCCAGAGCCCACGACCGCCGCAAGAGGTTCATCTGGTTGACCAATGATGGTCGTATCGCGCTACCTCCAGGCTCTAGTCTCACCATCACACCCTCCTTGGCGCTACCCTTCGTCCGGTACCCTCCCGAGGGCTTCCTGTCCAACATGTCCATCAGTATACCGTTCACGAGTAAGTGGAGAACATACTATTACTATTATTAGTTTTATATCATTACTATTTAAAATAGGGACGCATTCAACCAAGAATGAAGAAATAGTGCAGAAAGGAGGTATAATTGTTGTGGAGAACTGGTTTAACTTGCTGTGTCACCACTAATAGTATGTGGTTTTTCCATATATTATTTCACCGCTATATGATTATTATAAATGTTTTTGGTAAAAAAACCTGAAATTTTCTAGACTTCCAAATCTAAAAGTGTAATTCAAAATTTCATTGTTGATGTTAGCCTCCGGATTACGTTGAATATAAAAATTGGTGTAAATACCTGCTTCTTGTAATCCAAATTGTTGCTGTTATGACGCAACTAGTTTCGACTTATCACGAAGTCATCTTCGGGCGTCCAGGGGATGTCATATCACTTCATCAGAAGGTCGTCAATACACACATACGTTCATACACGAACATGGTCACGGTTACGAACAAAAACACAGACACGAACATTGAAACGAAAAAAGTACGATTTAACGAGTAAAAGCTAAAAATGGTAACACCGGTGAGGATTATGCGTCACGGCCGGATGGATGTAGCGTCTAGACTGACATCCCCTGGACGCCCGAAGATGACTTCGTGATAAGTCGAAACTAGTTGCGTCATAACAGCAACAATTTGGATTACAAGAAGCAGGTATTTACACCAATTTTTGTAATTCAAAAGTTTAAGTACAAAGAAGAAGTGGCCTTGACTATGGAGGGTAGATTAATAGATTCCACGGCAATTTTTAAGTTTTAGTTAGCTTTCATTTGAAAATTAGTATGATTATATAGATGTGGACAGATTGCTTGTATTTTTATAGTATTCGTGGCTTGCTTCTATCAATTACCGATTTACGTTGTGTTCACCAACTATTTATCCGAGCAACACTGATAAGACTTATTGTAAGTAACATCAGCTATTAGGGAATATCAATTATTAAATTATCGAAAACTAACAGACTAAATACAATGTTGAAAAACAGAATGTGAGCTTCTTATCCAGTTACAGGATTAGGTGTCTATTTATATGCAGCATCCAAATGCAATAGTTGCAGTTACTGACATACTTTGTCATTGGTTATTCAAACTTTTTCTTGACTCACTCTACAAATTGATATCCATCCCTCATAGATAGTCAGGTAATTTATACTACGTGGTTTCGCATCTTTGTACAATAATTAGCAGACAAAAAAATATTTAAAGCAATACAAAATAAAACTTTATCGGATTTCCTAATTACCAAATGCTGGGTTAACGCTGAACATGTGATTTTCAGTTCTCTTCGACAGCTTGGGTCTGACGGACAACCAGAACCCCTACGGAGTGTTGCCGCCAATATTCGCGCGTAGTCTGGGCCGCATGTCAGGCAGTCTTCTAGCAGACTATATAGCACAGCTGCTGGAACACAAGAGAGGCAAGCGAGCGGCGCCTGAGAGGCCTCCATATGACGCTTTTCATGGAGGCGAGAGGTAAAACAATAGGCCGAGGAATAGAATTTTGACAACTTTTGGCCATAATGATTTTTTTAAGATACTTTAATTGCAGGATTTAATCAAATGTATAAGTAAGATGCATTTGTATGATTTAGATAACCAACTGTTGACTTATGGGGATAGGGGCCTACAATGGGTACGTACTGTAATAGTATATTTCGTGCCTAGGGCCGAAAATGAGGGTTTGCCAGCTCGAGATAGTTTTTAAGTTCGAGACGAAGTCGCAAAACCATTTCGACCGTGGTACAAACGCTATTTTTCACGACATTATACCCTAATTCCACTAATTACCACAATAATTGAGCGGAGCGAGCGAAGCTCTTATACGTCGACTCTTATGCATTTCGTAATACGCAAACTCCTCCTAAGACGGCTGAATCAATTGTTTTCAAATTTTGCATGGCGATAAAGACCATATCGGTGAGTGCCAACATCTATATGGCGTTAAAAAGTCTCTCAGGAATCCGCCCCACTGGGTCTCAAAGTTTCAATGTAATCCTTATGGAAGCAGTATTTGACACAAAACAAAGACATATGATCAGCTGTCGACTTTTGAATGCAGTAGATAAAGAAATAGCTGATGGCATTAATCCACAGATATTAGAACAGAAACTGTATGGATCATAAATACTGTATAATCAAATGACGACACTAACTTAGCTTGAGGTCCGTGACGTTGAAAGTGGTGAAGGAAGTAGTAAATGTGAGCAGTCTGGAGTGTGGAAACTGTTTATGACAATTAGATTAAGGTATCTACAGTCTTAAAATTCTATGGGAAGAGAAGAAAACAGGTCCGCGACCTTAAAAGAGGTGAAGGAAGTAGTAAGGTGAGCAGCGTGGAGTGTAGGAACTGGAAACCGTTTGTAGCAGTTAGATTAATGTATCTGCAATGCTGAAATGCTATGAGAAGGGATGGAAGCATGTCCACGACATAGAAAATGGTGAAAGAAGTAGTAAAGGATAGCAGTGCGGAGTGTGGGCAATGTTTGTGACAGTTAGATTAACGTATCTAAAATACTAAAATGCTATGGAAAGTAATGAAAACAGGTCCACGATGTAGGAAGTAGCTTAGGAAGTAGTAAAGTATGAGCATAGTGTGAGAACCGTCTGTGGCAGTTATATTAATGTATCTTCAATCCTAAAATGCTATGAGAAGGGAAGGAAACAGGCCCCACGACGTAGGAAGTGGTGAATGAAGTAGTAAAGGCTGGCAGTGCAGAGTGGAGAAACCGTTTGGGCAGTTAGATAAATGTATCTAATACTTAAATGCTATGAGCAGGGAGGGAAACAGGTCTATGACGTAGGAAATGGTGAAGTAAGTAGTAAGGCTTGCAGTGCAGAGTGTGGGAACTGTCTTTGGCATTAAAATTAAAGTACATTAAAGTATCTGCAATCCTAAAAATGCTATGGGAAGAGAGGGAAACAGGACCACGACGTAGAGGGTGGTGAAGGAAGTAGTAAAGGTGAGCAGTGTTGGGTGTGGGAATGGATTAATGTATAGTATATGCAATGCTAAAATGCTATGGGAAGAGACTGTAGACTGCAGGTTAAAATGAACGAAGCACGAATCGATACATATTTCGATACATGCAATCTTTTACAATAGAAATTTACAACTGAGTTGACCTGTTTTTACTGCAGTGTGACAAAAACACGCCACCTAGTAATACACACTAACAGTCAACACTACTACACCTTTAAGGTTATGTGAAAAAATAATTTGAGGAATCAGCAAAAATAATAATAAATAGTTGTTAGGCAACGGAGAAAATAAAAACAAGTCGCAACGCTATGGATACTGATTGTGTATTTAATATGCATTAAATAAGTATAGATTAATGTTTTAAGTAAGTAAGTGAACAGCTGATTTTCCGCTCTAGGGATGTAAATACCCGATTGATCCCCAATAAAATAACGATGACAGCTGGCCTAGCCAGCAATAAGTAGTTTTCGGCCCCCAATAAACGATTGTAAAACGTCTAAAACATCGTAGTGTGGTGAAAATTCTTCTTTTTGCAGATCCAGCAATTCAACTGAATAATTTAGCTCAACTGCAAACTATTTTGTATATTACAGTTTTATTCTATACTTATTGGTTACTTAACATTGAAAAGGGTTGATTGCAAACCTTATCCTTTATTCGTTCTATATAACTTCATCCTTATTGGACTTTACTGCTCAAATTCATTACTTATATGAAAAATTTACTGATTGCAATGCAAATAAAAAAAATACCTGCGGCTTTCTTACCAGAATACCTAGGAACTCATTTAACCAAAGTTATTTCTCTTGGAAGTGCATCTCAGTGAACATTTCCTTCAATTACTAAACCGTGTTCACCAACGAGGCTGTAATCAATACATGTTCCAGGGCCATCCTGTACACGATAGCTGAAGAGTTTCTGGAGAACTTTGGCATGGATGGTCATGCGTGTTTACTAAGGGCGATATGCGAAGTCCACGGCCAGCCTGATCACAAGTACGGCCTGCTTGGAGAAGTCGTCAAACTGTTCTTCACGTAAGTGCATTCTCGTCAAAGTTTTCCTTGTGTTTATTTAATGTTCATAGTTCAATATTTTAAACATTAGGATCTTTGAAGTAGAGTAGTTGGAAGAGTATTTAAGTTTTTATATGCAAAAAATAAACAAGTTTAGTGAAATAGGTTAATTCTAAATGCACCCTATTAATCTTGGCTTAAACCATTCTCATTTGCTATTCAAGGGAGGTCATATCAGCCCCTAAGAGACGAATCAATGTAAGTTTGAATCATAACCATGAAAGGTTTTTGGGTATATAATGTTGTAATGTCTAACTTTCATGTTCACCTTGCCTGCCTAATTTGTTAATAGCATATGATTAAATTTTAAATATTGTTATGAGTTTGTTTATAGTTTGACCTGTTTACATTCAGTTGTTGTATTCTATCTTTTTCCCAACTAAATTAGTGTTATGTTAACTGTATCAGTTATAAAATCAGGGAATTAACTGCTGCAGCTTAACTCTGTCATTTCCCCAACATCATATAAGTTGGGTTTAAACCCTTAAGAGTTACGCCACAACGGTTCGCGACCGGGGTGATAAGGCCCACTCCAGGAGAGCATTATGCTATCTTGTTTGGCAATTTTAAAATACTAAATACAGGGACATGAATATTAAATAAGAAAATTTGTCATAATGTCCTATACTCTTGTTCTTTAAAGGATGCCTTGATCAGTGTTTCTATACGAAATACATCTTGTGCTTACTTTATTTACCAAACCTCTTACATATAATATGTTCGCTACTAGGGCCAGTAAGTCTCCTTACGCTCATCTCCTGGACGACTACGTGGACGCTGAGAGGACGGGAATGGAGGACGGAGAATGCTGGAAGTTTTACAAGGCGTGTTCCAAATCACTCTTCCACTACCCGAGCAGAAACAAGTACAAGTAAGTACATATGAATAACAAGTGTTCAATGATAAGGGCATTCTTTACGCGAGGAAGTGGCCAAAAATTTAGTTTTGTAAATATCTAATGTCAAACTTTTGGTAGCATCAATAATTGAAAGCCCAGTGACAAATGCCATCTGAGTCCTGAACAGACATCCTCTGAAAGAAACTAGCAGATTTGAAGATGAGCACTTTATCCACTTTTGCTACCTAGAGAATATGTTGGCTACTTTAGTTTATGTACAAAGTAAACAATAATTGCCCCACCGTTCTTAAAAAACTATGATATTTAAAGAAAACTTTTATTGAATTGTACAATTTTTATTACAGTTAAAATATGAATGCATAATCATAAAGGCGAAGGGAGCTAACCTTTTATTTATCATATATATACTGCCATCCAAGAAACAAGACAATACAAAATCTTTTAATGTAATGAAATTTAAAACGACTGATCAAGACATTCTTGTCAACCCTCTTGAAAAATCGTATGGTACTTGTAATATTTTCAAACCCACTAAACAACAGTGTCGTCCCAAGCAATACATAGAGATTACTGTCTTTATAAACCCGAAGTGCCCCAAGTTCAGGAAGTGGCCCAGTGATACATATTCTCTACTCCAACCACATTCCCAACCCGGCCAATCAGCTGGTGGTCAGTTATACGTGTAATCAACAAGACTACCAACACATCTGACCGCCTATTTCCGGGTTTCTCGCTAGTTAAGATGATATGAATGGGTTTTGCAAATACCCCTTCAGGGAAGTTTTGGTGGTAGACCTAGATTCTGGACCACTGACTTTTTTTGTTTTCGCACCAAATAAAGGTTGTGGTTTAGGCTGTGTGAATGTGGAAACGAAGTGAGAGCTTATTTAATGTTATTGAGCGGGTCATAAAAATGTTTATATGCATCACAAGACCTAAGACTCCCGTCATGTAGAGTTTGTTTGGGCTGTGATGGAGCGGATGAAGTGGGTGAATTGGTATCTTAGTTTCCTGGCAATTAGCCAAAACCGCTAAACCGCTAGTTTGTTTTGCTAGGACCGTTAAAACATATATGAATAAAAGGGCCCCTTCAAAAGTTTTCACGAGGTAATCTGGACTATTTGTAGCGTAAGTATGCCCGAAAGATGTCAACAGATTTACCCAATAGGTTAGGTGACGCAGAGGTCTATCTTTCCCCTATTATGTTTTCTTTTCGCTCCCCTCACTACCCAAAGATGACTATTCGAACGGGTTGAGTCTACAATTCCACCGTTGGCAGATTTTTGAATAGACCTAGACTCTCACAGACGTAAAAATGTCCATAGCAAAGTGCTCTGACCTTTCTAACATTTGGATGAAACGCATGGGGAAAAGGTTTATTGGGTTAGATCACGGAACGTTTGGTTTACAGCCGAATTTATTGTTTTTTTCTCAAATATTATGGTTTTTATCCTAAATGCAAAACGTCCCTTTGATTTTATTACCATCCAGAATGGCTTACTTACTGTAGATTACCCTTTATCCGATTGTCTCTCCTAAACTTATTAGAAACTAAAAGATGTTAACTTTTTCAGAGACCCACAACATTCTGAGGAGGAAGAAGAAGAAACCTCAAAGCCTATAGCGGACACATCCTGGTACAAAGGAAGTTCCGCGCCAAAACCAACGACTCATCAAAACTCTGTGTACAGTGATAAGAAGAAACCAGGGACAAAAAAGATAATATCACCACCTGATAAGCGATTCATGTGATGATACTCGAATATTAGGAAATGGCAATTAGATGTGTGATAGAAAGGTTAGTGAATTACAGTCAAGTTATGTGCCAACGGTATAGTGGACCAATAGTTTGGGCGCTTCTGTGACCAGTGTTAGTTGATAGGACTATACTTCAAGACTACTTTGGGTTGACCAGAGTATACTTAGTGAAACAGGTTGAGGGTGAGGGGAAATAAGTATACTTAAGCTAGTCATCACCATTGGTTGTTTACTTTGTATGTGTCAAGGTGAAAATTACACACAGTGAAATCATTTTAATGCCTGACATATCAGTAGTGTTGAATTAGTGTGTAATGATTTGATGAAATACAAATGTAAAAGAAACTGTTACCCCTTGGTGCTAAACACGTTTTTTTATTAAGTATGCTGCTATACTGATACTTAAATTCAATTTTAAAATGTTTTATCCACCGGAGAATTTCTTTTTTTCCTTTGAATATTTTGTTGAGTGCCCAAAACAGTTTCTTAAAACCTATATTATGTAGGCCTGCTTTCTTTTCTCATTCTTATTTTCTAGTTATACCTTAAAACTCTTATATCACGTTATAATAAATGTCTGTTTGGAACTTGTACTTCAAAGTTCACTCTAAAGTTACAAAACCTTACATCTCTTTATTTGTTCTGCCGAAATATATATTTCCATTGATCGTGGGAATAATACATCATTTCCAATTACAAAATAAAATCATTGCTCCTGACAATATAGTTTTTAATGTATTGGAAATTTAAATAATTCAATCAAGGCTTTGTTCTAAATTATAAAGCTTAATTCTGTGATTGTATTTGAAATTTAAATAGTTTTACTAGAATCTAATTAGTCTTAGTTTTATAAAATATGTCATCCAGCTTTAATATAAAATGTTACAGTCGTATTTATACTTATAGTTGTTCTTCACTCGTTGCTAGCTTTAGTAGGACAATCAAGAAAGTTATTGTAATGGTAACATTATGTAATAGTAGATAATATTTATCAGCAATAAGAATAAACTTCTAGTTTGTGTCATGAAGTTAAATCAAAACTTTAAATATATTTATGAATGTCAATATGTAAATATTGTTAATATTCTGCCTATACAATAAAGTGTTCCCGTTATCTAGTAACTTGTTCGAACTCTACTTAAATAAATAAATATAACGTATCCGTAAGTATTTTTTTAAATACCAATTTTGTTTTAAATTTGATCTTAAAAATTATATCAATAACTATAATTCATTGAACTGTATAGCTCTTGTTTGTAAAAAACTATTACTTTATGTTTTAAATCTTTGCAACTGTTATATTACTGTTTTTATTTTATAAAAAGTAATTTATATTTTCACAATTTTATTTTTAGGAATTTGAAAATGTTTAGGTACCTTCAATCTTAATGAAACCATATTTTACTCGATATTTATTTATTTATTAGTTGAACTCTGTTAAGTTTCATGACTGTTATTATTTATCTTTTTTCTTGGTGTTATTCTTTGTTGTTAACCGTAGTAATTTATTGTAGTTGATTATTGAAATATTTATTTTATGTACATTTTATAAATACATATTGACATGTTACAATTGCTCATATTTTTCTTATCCTAAAATACTGGTATTAGGATTTTACAACAAAAGGAGAAACACTAAGATAAATATAATAATTTTACTGTGAACCTACATATGCACTGATCCAAGGCTTTGGACAGTAGTCATACCTTCAGTAGTCATTTTTCTCAATTTTTAAATGTCGTTAATAATAATTCACAGACTATAAACTGTATGGTTTTATAAGTCAGCTCATGAAATTGCTTTCGTCTTCATTTGTCAGAAAAAAGCACTTTTGCATTATGTTGTATAACTGATTTGGTAGTTCAAAGATAGCTATAGTTCGGCCGCTTAGAAAGCGACCTCCTCCAGCATTGGTTTAGCATTATCGCGCAGGTCGTTTTCTAAGCGGCCGAACTATAGATGCATTAGATGATATATCACTAATCCAATTATAAATTATCGTTCACATTACCGTATGAGTTTACGTTTTGATTAGTCTGTATATTTATAATTTCATCATTTATATTTCTTAATGAGAATTTTATTCTTCATAAGTCTGTTCGAAAAACAAACATTTTAATAATAAAATATAGTTGACTGTATTTTTTTTAGAGATGTTTTGGACACATCAAGTTGTAGCTAGTTGACAAGTTAGTAGTTGGAAGATGGCAGAAGAGATCTTGCCTAGTCACAGAGAAGGTTCATAGTGAAAAATAAAAAAGTAATATCTACTACTAACTCCTTTACTAACGGAGAGATGGGTTGAGCTGGTCAAGTTGTAGCTTTAGCCGACAGTTGGAAGTTGGCAGAAGTCTCGCCTAAAGTACGTCGATGGTTTCTGGTGACCCGCCAACAGAACCAACGGTAGGTCAGGACCCGCATTGCAGCCAACACCCAACTAATGGTATTACCACTAGAGAGACAAGTAAACTGGACACATATTGCCATAAATGCTTCCAAGAGTATCACGATCTCACTAAATCTTGTATTAAAAATTTTAACACATTTGTGTATAATAATTTGCAGATATTTGCATCCAAATATATAAAAAATAGATACAAACAACTCTTAATATAAACATGATTATACATAATTATACATAATTATTATAAGAGTTTACATAATTATAAACCATGTACAATATATTGGGACTGTTAAATTTTACCATCAACAAGTATTAGACCTACTATTTGACTTTTTTTTTAGTTTAGTACTTTAATCTTTTTTTCTGAGTCACAGTTTCTTAAAATCTAAAGAAATATTGTATTAGAACGTAGCACCATTTATAAACATAAAACAACTATCCTGTTTTCCAGATAAAAAATAAGGTTTTATGAATTATCTCTATTTTGGATGAGACTGGTCAGGTTATCAGACATTTTATGTTTTAAAAAGAAAGGTTATGCTAAAAGAACCTCGACAACGACATTATGTACAAAATACACTTAAAATAATTAATATCTCCTCTGTAAGAAATCAATATCTATATATAAAGCCAAAAGTACCCATGAACCTTTGAGAAAACTACAAGTCACACCCCCATTATGTTAAAATAGGGCACCCCCATATACTTAAAATGTTCGTCATGACGAGAAACCTTGCGCAAAACTATCCATTATTTCATAAATTGCCCTTTAAGGTCGTAAGTTCTTTCTAAAGTGAACTTTCCACCTAATGTTAAAAATACCTCAGCTGTACTTATTTGTTTGTATTACTGTATCCTGTTTTGTTTATTTCAGCTTAACTTAACCAATCAATAATTTTATTAATACAGTACTTATGAGGTCAAACGGGGTGAAGCCCGTGGGTGACAGCTAGTTTTTTAAAATATTTTTTCTATTAATATTTATAGAAGAATAATTATAATTTGTATTTGTTTCACTTATCTAAGAAATATTACAATTGCTGTTGTTAGCCTACACAACATAAATATGTTTATGAAACATTATGATTCCAAATATATTTTTTAATGCCTGTGAGTTTTTAAATAATTATTTTCAAATATCAATTTCAAATAAAAGGTTTACGAAGTGAAAGTTATTTGCCGAGCTATAGGGAAGCTGTTAACTGTACAGATGTTTGTTAAAAAACACTCCAACTACAATACAAGTTAATTGAAACACATTACAATTGCAGTAGTTGAGACAACAATAAGAGCAAAAGTTTATAATAGTACAAGTTTAGGTTTTTTTTTATTTGCTGTGAAAACACAGTAAGCCGTGAATTGTTTTCGATAGTTTTTTCATCTCGTGTGTAAAATATGCACCAGACTTGGTCGTCATCCTCTTTACGTGTCTTGTATAAGGTTCACTGAACATCTTTCTGTGTACACGAGAACATGTCTTCAGTATGTGAAAAGCTTAATACGAATTTAGAAATGTTTCGGAATGTGTATCATGTTTGATCTCACACAAGAGAAAGCACCGTACAGATGAGCGGAAATACGGAGTTACTTGAATTATTAAATTATTTCACCTTGAGCTTATTTAGAAGTTATAGCACTAAAATATATTGTTGATATCAGATCTAACCGCTTCACATTGGGATCGTTTGGAAGTGATAGCACCAAAATGTATTTTTGGTATAAGACCTAACAACTAACACAGTATTTTATTTGTACAAATAATTTTGTGTCAGAATAGTTTGAAGTAGACTCGTTGTAAGGACCCCTATAAAGTAAAATAGGGTTGTTTTAGGTGAACACTGCATCTGTATTTAATATATCCCTCGGAGAAACTTCTCTATACTAAAGATCTCTCTCCTCGTGTGGCCATACGATGACGAATCGCAGTTAGAAAAATATTATTTGTAGTGTTGCAGCTAATTAATGAGATGGACTTTTTCACTCATAAAAACGTGTGTAATAAAATCGTGCTGGGATTGTTCTAAGTATTAACTATTCAATTTTAATAGTATTACACCTACAAATAATTTTTACTCTATTAATAAACTTCTCAAATGTAATGAATTTGATATACAACCAAATAATAAATATTTCTAGATAACTTCGACTTTATTTCATTTAGCTCTATTCAAGAAAAATACTGGTTACAGATAATTTAACATTGTATTTCTACCTGTTTATTGTACTGCAATCGATTTGTTAAATTGTAAATTAAAAAAATAAAAATGATTAAAGAATGAATTCGAAGAAATATTGGTTAAATGACTTATCATGATACTTGTAGGAAAACTAATAAAGCAACTACTAAGAGTAAGATTTATTTCATAACCCTCAATAATTACCGTAACAAATCAATTTAGTCTTGCAACTACACAAGTACGAAGAGTTTAATAACAAATTTTACTTATTGCTAAAAACCCAATAGTGTTACGACTACTGAGATAAGATGGATTATATTATTTAATATAGCCTATTTTATTTTGAAAGACAATCGTTCGACTAATTTATCCGAGATAAGGGTTGTAAACAAACAAAGCAATACGTGCGGCCATCAGCATACGTCAACGTGTCACAAACAAACAGTTTGTATGTAGAACAGGCTTGAACTCGCAGAACTACATTGACGTAGGCCTTCGTAATGTGTTAACGTTGTAATAATTTGAAAATTAATTATTTGTTTGGGAATAAAATTTTTCACTATAAGTGCAAAAATGCATGAGTTGAGATAGTACTCAGATATGATTAAAATAATTTTTAAAATAACTTTTAGAGCAAAATGGAGTAATGCAATCATGTACATCTTCTTTTAGTAGTTCCTTGTTTGAAAAAAATGGCGTAATTATGATTTTATGGTATGTTATTAGGATACATCGGAGTAATGTAAAATCAAGTTTGCAGGATTCAAAGCCCTGCGTTGATATTTTTTAGGTTGATTTCTTTTTACGCACAGTACATGAGATTTCTGTAAACTTTATGATAAAGAAATGGTAAATGTACTGAATAAATACTAATATGTTTTATCATGACTTTGTATGCATGCCAAATATAATAACACATACCGCTTTTGTGCGAGCACAGGTTTTTCGAAGTTGCAAACTTGGTTTTACACTACTCTCATGTATCCTAGCAACAAACACAAAAGCATAATTACGCCATTTTTCCGTGCTTGCCTTTTAAAATGTTTAAGGTTTAAATGGTGAGAAATAACTTGGAAGAAAATATCATAATACATTGAAAATAAACATTTAATTTATTTTATGTTTAGTTTTTACCTATTCTATTTTATTGTATAGGATTATTTTAGCGCCTCGCCCACAAAAGCGGCAACACCAACGCTGTACCTACATTGCATCCACTCTTTGGAAGGCGCTCTCAATGGTTATCGTGGCAAATGTGGCTGTTCTCAGTATTCATTGGCATAACATAGTTTAGAGTCTAACTTTGGCAAATTTAGATCAGCTACTGAAAGATCTGAGGTGAGGGGTTATCAAAGTAAACATTTATTGGTGTCCGTGGAAACCATTAAGAAACTCACAATCACAATGTTTACATTCACTTTAATTTCACAATTCCACACAGCTGGGGCCCATTTCATAATAAAGTACAAACTAATATTATTAGTAAATCAGCTGATCGCCCAATGCAAATCCAATCGAAATTACAAGTTACAAGTTGTAACTTGTAGTTTATTATGAAATGCGGGCCCCAGGTTTTAACAAATTAAATGAACAATATTTTTTTCCTACAGTTACCTAACAATGTACATGTTCTCTCACTGATTTGAGACAGCAAAGTGGCCAATTCGCTCACCAGTGAGACAATGTTAACATTGTCTCACTCTAATTACTTTGTCTCACTCCAGATTTGCAACGTGAAGGCACGAAATAGTGAGCGCGTAACATGCAGGCAACGTCGTATGCGCGCGAAATACGTTGGCAGCACTGGCTGTAAATCAGCTGGTCAGCTGTTGTACTGTTGTATTTGTCACTTCACATTAAATGTTATATTAAAAGTTCACTTCTGTGTAAAAATAGGTTATGTTTGTTCATGTTTCTTCACAAATGTTTTTGTTTTATTGTAACTGTAGGAAAAGTATAATGTGCAACTCGAGTTCAAAGTACAATTGACTCACTCGAGAAACCATTCCTCACTCGCCTACGGCTCGTGAGTAAGGATTTCTCTCGAGTGAGTCAATTGCTCACTTTTCTCACTAGTTGCACAAATAACTATTTTCCTACTCTCCGGAAACCAGCATATTTTTAAAACAACCTCTAAACACAAATTTCCCAATTTCTCTCTACACTTTTTTAAAGAGCTTAAAAAAACAAATAATTTAGTATATCAAAGTGTTTTGTACTATTATTGGTTACGGGAAAATTTTTTTAAAAATTTCTTAAAATTCCCATGTTATTCTTATGGAGAATATTGTAAAAATGTCGTAGTTTGCTTGTTTATGAATATGTTTTGATCAAACTTGAAAATCAATTCAGGCAAATGGAAATTCGCTTAGTCGGCAGGTTTGCTGCGGTGGGGGTATTTGGTACTTAATCGTATTTGCAAGCGAGGTGAGCGTACCGAAAACAGCCACTTTTCCTGCTAGTGATGAAAACAACTACAGTATTGTACCAACACGTTTTATGTTGTTGATCATGAGATCATGTAATTTCTTATGGTGAATAAGTAAGTAAGATTCCGTGTTTGACCTAGGCTCTACTCATTAGATTTTAAAGCTAATTTAAGCTTATGAGATTTATTGTATTGACCTATTTTCATAGATACTGAGGTGTAGTTACAATGTATAATGTGTTATTAGTTTAAATTATTTCATTAACTTTTTGTTAACAATTTTAATGGGCATAAAGATATGGATGATTTCAAAGCAAGGAGATTATGTGCGTTATTAGAAATTTGAGATAACTTATGTTTAAAGTCACATTGTTATATTATTAATATTTGATTCTGATAACTTCAATTAGTTCTCAAAATCTTTACATAGAGGTAGCTACCAGAGGTAGCGTTGCTTTATTTTGCTACTCATCTTTTCGCCTATCATTAATTTTGGATACTGCAAAAACTGTGTATCTTGTTGTAAAATCTGATAATTTTTATGTTATTTCATGCTTGCTTATGTTAGAGTTCACTGATGTTAGCAAAATGTTTACCCCTATTTACAATTAATACTTAAATAATAAAAGTATTACTTAACTGGCATTTGACCATAACATTTAACATTCCAAAAAATTTTATATCGTTTTGTTACACAGGCTTCTTGAAGTAAGCAAAAAAGATTACAGTTTGAAAACTAAATTTTGAGCAGTTTTTTTAACTGTTTTTTTCTTCATATTTCTATGTTTGTATAATAAAATCAACGACAAGTTTGTTAATGTAAATACCATACATTTACACTGTTTTTGCTGATGTACTGTTTCTGTATGAAGCAGCTGTTCAACTAAATAGTTTATTGACGTTTTGTTTACAGTGATCAAATGTGTGTCTAAAAACAAAGCAACGGAGACATTTTTTTGTCAAGAAAGGTTGCATTTGTTCGTGATTATGTTGAATGGCTTTCCTAACGGTATAATAGAACTTCAAATGTTTCTTTATGATGCCAAGAAAAAGAACGAAGAACATCCAAGTATTACTTTGGGAAAAAATCAATAGAAGGTATGTAAATGTTGCAATACATTTTAAAGATGAAACTATAAGTATGTAGGTACTGTTGGAAAGGTAATGCTAAATTACGATAATAAAAAAAGTACCACCACCCCTAATATTGAAAGAGATTACCAGGCTGAAAACATGTTTAAATGCATTATGCATCAATAATACAACTGTTAATTCCAAAACAATGTTATTACCATTAAAGTGGGTTTAATTTTGACCCAGACAACGCGGGGTTTTGATGCTAGCTAGTAATAGGACTAAGTACGACAAATAGAGGCAAGATAGGTTGAAAAGTAATATGTTATAATATATCACAATTTATTCTAGGAATATTTCAATGTTATGACAGACAATTTACAAATAGCTATTCCTATTTTAAGTAAATATTCATTTACGTAATTAACATATTTTCCTTAACACTGTCTTACACATTACATATCAAGACTTATCAAAGGTTTATGGCAGTGCAATATAGCTGTGTATTTGATATTCGTTTCACTTGCTTTGACAAATATCATATTTTTATAGATGGGTTTTTTTTTTAAATAAGTGATTGCTATAGGCTATTTTAGCTTGTTCCTTAATTATTTAAAAATATTGAAGGAACAAGATAAAGTATAGTTTTCCTAAATATATCCTTTACATCCCTAAATTATGTTTCCTAAATCGCTCAAGTGGTTAATTAAAGAATTGTTGATAAGACGCATGCTCGATACAGCAGTGTTGCCGCGCGTACCATAATTATCGTAGCGTTGCCATAATTACTATAAAATAGCTGGTTCTTTGCTGACTTTTACTATGGATTTAATATTTAGTTAAAGGCTGGATAATGAGAGCACAAACAAAATATAAACAACTTTACAACTACAAAATACCTCCAAACATAAAAGACACTGTGTAGTTACAAAATCGTTTTATACATAAAAACAATGAATGATCCCACGACACTATTGTTTACCTTTATTTGTAATCAATGGAAATATATTTCTTTCCCTTTAAAGAATTAACTTGGTAAAAATGGGAATCGGAAACTTTTGCAGTCGCTCATCTAACATAGTCAACATTAATTTATGTATGTAAGATATTAGACGTTTTTCGGACAATTTCTTTGTGGAAATATGATAAGAGAAATACAAAATTCGAATACAGCACTTTAACTTTTAATGTATTTTTTATACTTTAATGTTTGATTTAATTTGTTAACATTCAAATTATAAAAATGAAACCAAGCCTTTTAAATAACTTAACGTTTCTAATCTTTAAAGGTTTTATATTCAATACATTTGAAACTGCTCATGCTGAACATGTCAGATTATCCTAAATGAATATGGGAATTCAAAACCGAGTTTTCCAATCGATAATGAGGGAGAATGTATAAAGTTTTTGGTACCGAACTCTAATTGCTACAATTTATTTATCAGTAGAAAATAAATCAGCAAACATTTTCAACAAACTAAATTTATCTTACCCCACCCTTAGAACAATATAGTTTTCCTAAAGCGTACCATAATTTTCCCATACACAATAATTTTCCGCGACCGCACCATAATTTTCCAATGCCCCATAATTTCTCCGCAGCTGCTGCAGCCTCAGTCTCTGCGCGGCAGTGCGATGGTGAGCCTCCGTTACATGCTGACGGTGCTGACGCTAGGCTCAGCGGTGTTCAGCACGGACTCAGTAAAGCTCTACAATGTCAGCGTGCTGATGGCTTCCCGTCTGGACTCCCCATTCGACCTGGAGAGGTGCGGACCTGCCATAGACCTGGCCCTGGAGGAGATCAACGACAAGTTCCTCAGCCATCACAACATCAAGTTGCAGAAAGTTCAGGAGAGGTTGGTGGATTCTGTCATTAGTGTAACATTCACTTGGAAGTAATCCTATAGTACTACGGATATATGCTTCAGGGTAATATCTTTTACTATAAATGCACTTCTGTCAAGTAGACATACTATGTTATATTAGTAGTAGGGGTGAGTTTAACAGAGGCACTGGAACAAACTGAGTGTCTTGCTGTTACATACCATTTTGCTGGGGTGATGAATATGCCAAAGTGGGGCACAGTTTCTTAACTGGGCTATGCTAATATCGATTGAAACTATCGATTCGATTAGTAAACCTTCGTGCGATTTTTCACCATCAGCCAGTTTGGTTGGTTAGGTTAGGTTATGATAGTTTAATTTGATGATAAATATATTTAAAAATATCAATTATTAATCAATATTTTCAATTCGATAGTTTCAATCGATATTAGCATAGCCCAGTTAAGAAACTGTACCCCCAAAGTGAAAGAGTAACTTACTGAATGCTACGAAATACTTAAAATAACAAGAATCGTAGTAGCCTACCTAACTTTATTTATTATCATTGTACACGTACAGTAAGAAAATTAAATAAGATAAACAAAACAAGCAAACATTTTTAAAAATTGGCTCTAAATTACATATCTTACTATCGTATTCAATAGCAATATTTATCACCAAATCATGGAACTTTTATAACAGATATCTTGATTTATGTATATTATTTCATGTTCACGTTTTTGGTATTTTTTGGGGGGTTTTTCATGTGAACAACCCAACCACTGTTTTTACTTCTACATAACGCAGAACTTTTTTGTTATTATAATTAATTGATAGCCCATTGGAAAATCACATTTGGGCCCAGTATCGAAATAAAAATGGATTTGGTTTAACTAAGCCATCGACAGATAGTGTGAATTTGTTCTGTTCTCTTATTGGGACTTATCGCCACACTAACAAAATTAACTTGAATGCTTCATGATTCAAATATTCCATTAATACATAAAATATTCGTTACATTAGCATGTGTAAGAACAAAATATTCTGATTAAATGGATCCATTCATCGCCCCACATACATATTCCAGAACTTGCTCTCAAAGACACAAATCACTCAAGTACAGTACAGGCAGCAGAAGTTGTAGTTCGAGTTGGCCTTTTATACTGACAGAATAACGAGTTATGTTTAAGAGACAAGGTAGTATAAAGGAACTAAACTGTATAATAGACTACTGTTGATAGACTGAATGCCATTGATGGTGTTGACATAATATTTCGACATGATGTTAAATTTTATTAAACCGGGTAACTGGGAGACGCACGAAACATTAGATTGTTACATTTTTATACATCGTTGATGAGCTTGCATCCATTTAATTGGACATCTCCAAAAATCAAGGTGAACAGTTGAACAGTTGGTTAAAATATATTTTTTAATCAAATGAATTAAGATTAGCTCCCCTTAGACATTATTTGCTGTTCTAAAATCATGTTTTGTGTCAGTTCAAACAATACTGTATTACAAATTAACAACATAACCACTAGTTTGGGGCTAGCTTGAATCATCCCTTCATCTGCTTACTTCATACTTATACATCATACTTATATTCCAATACATCATAACATATATAAGTATTTTTTTTATAAAATTGGTACGTATCATTAAAATGTTGTTGCGTTGATTGCTATCAAGATCTCATGTTAAACATTTATGTCATAAATCAGTTATAAGGATCAAATGTAACTATAGTTTGAAAAAGATTGAGTTTATAATTTAATTTACATAAAATTCCAACCGAAGCATCAAATACGGGTAAGCTCATTTGATTAAATAGTTTTGAGTCTGAATCTTAGATATTCTTATGAGTAAGATACGGTTCACAATTAAACATGAGACCATAATTTATGGTTCCATGCTGGTCAAAAACATATATTTATGATTTTTCAACGCAACTTTTTGTTTAGTTAATTGATCAATCCTTTGAACGATTAATTAACATTCAGAGATAATCCTTGAACGTTTTATAACTTTATTAAATTCTATATGATAAATAATAACAATAAACCATGTAAAACACGACGTGTGACTGTTTATGGTAACGTATGTGGCATTTATTAATTCGCGTTAATTATTGAGTTTGATTAAAGAAAATCAGTCAAGCCTTTTAAAAGTTACTGTAAATTGCAAAGTTACTTCTCCAGACTGAAGTTGGCAGTGAACAATACAATCAGGGGAATTAAAACTTTTAATTATGAATTAGCAACTCAGTCGTAAACAAATCACTAGAAGTTTTAACTGTCATCCACAGGTTGTGAAAAACTGTATTTTATAGAATCGTTCGAATACATTTCTTATTCTGTAATTTTTTAGTTCACTTGGTTCTAAAAACAGGATTTTGTAAGTATAGTTTGTAATATTTTATTTTGAAACATTTAAAGACTCGCGATTTCCGAATGGTAAAATCATAAGACATGTGAAATTTGCGTACATTGTATTTAAGATGCTTTGTAATCGTGCTAATTCAAGTTTTGAAATATCGTTGGAATATCTTAAGATATTATTAAGAGTTTGGCGAATTGTGTTTACACATAAAAGGTCGCTCAATTCTACACTCAATTTGCACTTACATTCAGCTTATAATACGTACCTAGGCGTCCGTCGTAGTCATCAGTAATGATAATGACAATGATAGACAGGTAATTTTGCGTTTTAGCGCATAATTTTGATGTAAATTTTTTCCACTAATCAAATCTCCAAAAAGTGTTCAGGAAATTACGGGAAGCCTGTACGCTAGTGTTTTGCAATATTATATTTGTAGCATTTTCCTTTTACGTATTTTATCTGCAATAAGTTATACTATGCTATTGTAATTTTTTGGCTAATATATTGGGAGTAGTATTTACAGTAGGGAGCGTTTTCCGTGTCCCAATATTCGTGTACATCGAACACAGCCTCAATTGTTGGTTCTTGGTACAACGATTACTAAGCAATTCAGATTTGATTGAAAACGTTTACAATGTACTGGGTTGAAACAAGGACTTCACTAGAAATACATTACAATGCAATGAACGTATTTGAATGTAGTAAGTCACCAACTTAAGTAGCTATTTTTTATCGTAAATGTTTTGTTCATTTGCATACCACGAGCTTTTTAAGAACTAAAAAACAGTCAGAGTATGAATAATACCAGCATCAGTTATTGAAAGGTAATATGCTTTTAAAACTCCAATGGGGCCAAACTGCTAACACGATTTAGTGGTTTAGTTTCCATTAACAATTTTACGTTAGTAATCATCAATTACTATGGTTGTATTCAGTAAATCACAGTTTTTCCCTGTTTCATGTCCAATAAATAAAATCCAAGATTACGTTTAGTACAGAAACTCTTTAGGTACAAAGTTGAGAGAGAAAGAGCAAAGACAACTAAAAAGAACACTCTTTGATCCGATAAAATTACTGCTTGAACTCTTCTTAAACATCAATGATTAAGTTGTCTTTCCCGTTTACTGAAGTAAAATCTTGTAAAGAGCGCATTTTAACCGAATTTAGGCCTATTTCTAATCATTGGACAAAGTAGTTTAAATTACGTATTTTGTAACACTCAAGTTTTTGTAATCAAGTTTTAGAATTAATACCTCACTTTTAAATTGTTATTGATCAAAGTAAGATTTTTTGAAATCTGATTACTTATTACTGATTTTTCCCTGGAAACTCCATTAAACGTATAAGACAAATCTGAGCAATGAAATGCAACAAAATCTTTTATACTTTTAGTGTAGCCAATATAGTTTTATATTCTAATTAAATTAGTCTTCTAGTAAAGTCAGTGTCTTCATTAATTCCCTTAATTTAACCTAAAAGCATAGGAGAAGAGTGCTTGATATAACTTGACTTTATTTCATAGTATTTATACCACGAACAACATTTTTTATCGTTCAAACACGCCTAGGGGAATTATAAAAATAATTCGGTATTGGTATGTGATCGTAATGTTAAAGTATGTGTTTATGTGATTTGTTCTCTGGGGTAACAAATTAAAGTATGTTTTGATTTGATTTAGATTTTTGGTTGTTCTAAGGCAAGTACTTTTCAGCTTAATAAAGGTGGGGGATGCTGTGTTTTTTTATTAGCAACCTCTTTCGCTTCTACTGGTGGGGGAAGAGTAAGATTGTGGATTGTGAGTATATGTAGTGTGGTCAGTGTGGGGTTTTGTGGTTGTGGTGTTTGTAGTTGATTTTGGTAAGATGGTGGAATGGTAAAGTTTAGGGTGGTTGGTAAAGTAAGGGGGGAAGAAATACAAAAATTTCCAAAAAAAAAAAAAAAAAAACCTCTGAAAATTTTAGAGGTTCGGACTCGCTATTGTTTTATTTTGTTGTTACACGAACCTACAAAGTAAGGCAAAGTGTAAAGGAACAAGGCAAGTAAAAACTGTTATCCAGTAAAGTTTGTGCTGGACTATTATACTTCGTAGGATGACAAATCAACGCTTTTATCCAATAAGATTTGTAGTAAAACTGTTAAGGATTATCTAGTAAAACATAAAATTATCAAATTTGGACCTAGAATAGTTTTTACCCAGTTTTAGCTTTGGATTGTTAACAAACCATACGGTTTTAATTCAATTGTGTATTATGGCAATTTAAGAGATCATAAATACAAATTTAGCTGTATGTTATGGTAGTTTACGCAACGATTGCGTAAAGATTGTGTTTTAAATACGAAAAACCACTACTCATAACTTCTAAGAGAGCTAGAAGTTAATCTCTCATTGCTACTGACAGTGACGCAACGAATCCATGTGCCAAACACTAATTGCACCACTTGGCCTGAACAGCTGATTAGTTGAGGTTCGAAACATTACAATTTTTCTTCTCTTCTCTCAATCCTCATTGGTCCGTTGTTAAAAAACAATGCTGCCAAGTAAAAAAACAATGTTGTTAAGTGAATATTTTCAATTCTAAGAACTGAACTGAAACTGCTAGTTTTAAAAACCGTTGTAGATAAAAGTATTTTAATTTACTACAGTAATAAAATATCCTTTAGAGTGTAAACGAAAATATCTCTGTTAAGTAAATTTTGTAACGCACTTCAGATGATGATTGAACCACTTTCGAGGATAATTTTTTTTTATTTGTTTAATTAAAAATGAATCAATTTATCGATAAACTTCTCACGAATATTTTCTTTATCATTAGCAATGCTTTAGTTTTAGTAGCAACCTTAGATCATTCAAGACATAGTGACAATTTCATGTTATTCCTCAGAATTTAGATCCATTACTTTACATTACTCTACGGCTGCCATGCCACACCCTGTATTAGAGTAATACATATGTATCATGGATAATACAAGGGTAGCTTTTACTTTCTCTCGTATTAATTGAATCCCCAAAAATAAGCCTATATATAGTACAATTGTAGGAATCTTAAATAATTAGGTTTATTATACTTTGGCAATTCTGATAGCATACAATTTGTCGTATTTTAATACGACATACATTCAGACATTTAGTCTCTATAGATTTTGATCGTTTATCCAAATTAAATTTAATGTCAAGTTTTTAATTAATATTTGTAAATTAAAACAAAAATATAATTCTGTTCCGGGACTAGGTATTACTATTGACTGTTGGTATTACCATGAGCAACGGTAAAAGCTTGTTCCTTATAAGGGAAATTCACACAAATGTATTTGAACAAAGCTACCAAGTATTAAGTTTTAATTTGTTTCTTAAAAATTTTACAAAATTTAAAAACCATAGGAAAATATGTTAATATAAAACTAATATCATTTTTTTACTTTCGTTTATGAAAATAAGAGTTAGCATTTTCTTTACTGATTTTATAAATTTGCCTCTGTTCATTGATTGAAACGTTCTTTTTGCTTTGCAATTTAAAAATATAGTTAGGCTATTGTAAAAGACAAAGGGATATGATGAACGGGCGAGGAGTTTTGCTCGTGATTTATTGCGATCAATTTTAAGCAACAAGGTTATCTTGTTTGACTTTATTTAAAGGAAACCATTAATAATCCTTTGTAAAGTCAACTCATGATACCATCAGGATGAAATGGTTTTATTTAGTGTTCTAGTGATGGTTATATGTTTTGTGCTACACTCAATAACTGTGTTTATGAACGGAAAAGAAGAAATACTCAATTAAAAATTTAAACATTACAAGTTTTTTAATGTTTTTTTGCAGGAAAATAACACGTAATTTTTCGCTTGGGTTTAGTTGGTTAACCAAAATAATCCCAAACGCAAAAAAATATTCAAATATTACCCTCAAATGCGAGTTGCGATTTTGATCCTCAAGTGTTCATCTTGGACTTAGTCCCACCCTTATTTATTCATAAAATATGCTTCAGAAACCTTCTTTAGATTGACGCACTGATCTACCCAGTATGGTGATGATGGGCAATTGTAGTGTAAAAAAGTTTAAATGGAAAAAACAACATATTTCGTGTTTGGATTATTCGTTTGAAAAATGAAAAAATTGGTTAAGAAATAAAAAAAACCTTGATATATAAACAGTATAAAAATGATAGGCTAAATACTTTTTTGAAACAACGAATAATAGATGTATGTAATTTTATCAGCATTTCGAAACTTCTCGATTTCTTAAAAGCTATAAAGTCTTTAAACAATTTTAATTCCTTTCCCAACCAAGGTCAGTAGAGCTCATTACACGGAGAAAAATACTTCCCTCTGCCCGTGACTTCATCCATATTCAGGTTCATGCATGTAGATAGCGCTGTCTCGCGATGTCCACCTTATAAAGTTGTTTGTCTGCTTCAGATTGCTGCAAGACAGCGACGATGTACTTGGAAAACTTCCTCAGCCTTTGACTGAAGATATAGCTTTGAGTTGCTTTGATAAATGTTTAACTTTGAAGACGATTTTAATTGGTTTGGAACTAACATTTATTTTATAGTATGTATACAGTGGAAACTCTATACCAAGTCACCCTTAATAACAAGGGTCATTTTCAAATCCCCCTTGATTTCATAATGACTTTTAATCACATGTTATTTCAAACCTCGATAACAAGTCTAAAAGATTACATAATACTAATTTAATAATCCACATGAAAGACTCGTTACATAAACGCTTCACTTCACATAGAGATATTATCATCAACTTCTTTTAAGCTTTCTTCAATTTTGGCCATTAATGACAATGTCTGCGTCTTACTTAAGACAGTTTGGATAACATGGTATTTAAAGTATTAATGGAAAATTTTGTGAAATGTACGCATTTACCTACAAAATTATCAACATTGTATTAAAGTTCTAAAAAATATGATTTAGTGACTCTTGTTTAAAACTCTTTCACAATCAAACTCATAGAAAAGATAAGTTCTTTGTTTCTTATCCCCTCTCCTTATTAATTGTTGGGCGGGGCTACTACCATTGGATTAAAAAGCTATCAAAGTTGGTTTGTCACTATGTCTCCGTATGGTAGGAAAATAACTTATGGATAATAAAAGAAACTTTTCAATATGTTATTAATTTCTCCTTAAAATTATACTGTAACACGGGATTGTATTTTAAGAACATAATGTTTATAAAAGCACTAAGAACAATTTTTATTGTGTAAGGTTTTAATTTACGTAATTGAATTGCTTTGCAAATATGAAACTTTTTTATTTCTTGTAAGCACTTTTAATATAAATGATGGATAGGTGTTGGGTAAGTTAAAGTTGTTTGGAGATGGATCGGGTGGGAAGGTTGAGCCGTGATTTATTACAATCAATTTAATGAAACTAGCTTGTCTTGTTTGGCTTTGATAAAACGATATTGTGTAGTAAAAATTGTTTAAATTTGTGTCAAAACTTATTGTGTTTTAAAATGCTATGTATATTTTATATTACAGTATAGAAACATGTAGTTTAGCGTTCTCAATAGTACATGTTAACAATGAACCTAAGATTGGTTCGCGTGGTTTGAGAGTTGTACAATTCGCCCTCTTGATGGACATATTAATTTATTCTGTTAACTGAGGCAACGATAAATTGTGCTGATGCCAAATACAATCGCTTTTTTATTACTCCATCGTGAATGGATAAAAAACTAAAAGAGAATTCCAACAGTAGCACAATCAATGGTAGCATATTTAAATTTGATCTCTTTGAGGGGAAAAACACGATAGCTGTTCCGTATAGATTAAACTTTTGGTTCAAAGTCAACGTTATAAAAAAAATTAAACGAATACACGAAACTTGTAAATTAATCCATGAGCAATAATAATAACAATGCAAAGATCAATTTATTTACCCTAAAGTTAAACTATTAAACTATTATAAATAAATTAAATTATTAAACTAAACAACAGTATTCTACTTTAACTGAATTCTCAACCATATATTTTTGTAAATAAACCTCTTCTTAAATGTTTCATTTGAAACCTCACTAAAAATTCGAATTACAATACTTCTATTTTATCAACTTTGTAAATAGTTTTGAACCGCCCACTAATTTTATGGCATAATACTGTAAAAATTGGACTAATATTATTGCTATTGCTAGCCTCCTTCCCTGTCACTTTTCCTTATTTACATTTCACCTTAATGTAAGCTCCTGTAATACCCAGGCATTACTCTGGTAGGGTGTGGTATCGCTGCATCTAGTAATATTACTTGGTAGATCAACAAATACCCATTAGTAATATGAGACTAGTATTGTATGTGCTCTGAAACAATCGTGTGGTTGTTTAGTAATCAAGATGGCTACAAGATCATAGCAATATGTTTAGGTTTAAATAGTGTAATACCAATTAACAGTATCTAAATATATAAAAGGCAAAGCCCTCACTGACACACTCACTCACTCACTCACTCACTCACTCATCACTAATTCTCCCACTTCCCATTTACCTAGGAGGCTGAAATTTGGTACACCGATTCTTTAGGCATTAAATAGGAAAACTAAGTTGTTTTTATTCTGATCGGACTCTCGGTCTCCGCCCCAGTGGCTCTGGAGTTTCCCTTGTTAATCTTATGATTTTCATATTTAAAAGGAAATAATGAATCTTATCAGCTGTTTCAATTAAACAAGTTGGTTCTGTTCTATGATGTTCGATAGCAATTAAGTTACAAGGATTACCAACAGGGTGCAGCACTATTTTTTTTAAATTTATGAAAACAGCTAATTTGCAACCAAATGGTGAGTGAGCGTAGCGAACGAACTTCAATCTGGAGGCGAGTTAGCCTAGCGAACGAGCTAACCTGAAGGCAAGTGAGCGCAGCGAACGAGCTCCAACCTAAAGGTGAGTGAGCGTAGCGAACGAACTTCAACCAGGACGTGATTGAGCCATGTGAACGAGCTTATCTTAAAAATAAAGAAGTTAAACGGGGCAAAGCCCGCGGGTACAGCTAGTTTAATTATATTATAAAATTCTATGGTGACTATTTATGTTCCCAACATTTCTAAAACTAAGTTTAAGATTGAGTATTTCAAATGAAGGCCTTCTTTCTAAATACTACATTGTAATTTGTATACAATTGTTCAATCAAACGCATCGTTTTGGTCATTTGAAACAACTTATTGAATTAGAAACTCGCCCTCTTCATTCTTTTAAACCCACTTGGTTGTGTATCTGCTCTACGTTTGTGGTGTAAGATTTCATTTTTGATGTCCCACCTTTACATCCTAGGACGATATTTCTAGCTTGGAACTGTTCACACATTACTTCAGGCTACTCCTAGAGGGTCCCGGCATTATCACATAAATAAAATCCATTGGTGATCGGTGGCATTTGAACCCGGGACCTCAGGCACCGAAGCGCTACGCTTTATCGCTAGACTACAGCTCACTCCCGGTGTAAGATTACAGTGATTCCTAGCATACGATCGATTTTACTGAATAATACCTTGATAAAATTATGACAGTAATGATTTTTATTTTATACTATCATTTTTAATAGTCAAAGATACTAGTTTATCAGTGTTTGTTTTGTTAACATCCGATTTTAAATATATACACAAATTAATGGTTATGTAAAACTTCCTTATTTTTGAACTTTGAACTAAGTTTGAGTGAATAAGGGTGTAACGTGCAATCGAAATAATTCTGTTTAAAATAGCAAACTTATCACAAACAAAATAAACCTGTATATCATAAATAACGTAATGTAATTGAATTTTATCTAACCCGCCATGTTAAACTTCCCTATCCCAAGCGTGATGTATACAACTTCTTTACTTCTCGAGTGATGTAAAGTTGAAAAAAAAACTCACTCGGTGAGGTAATGAAACCCATTTAAATAACATTGAGTGCTCAACTTAAAAATTATACCTCTATGGAGCCAACTACGTTCAACGCTAGAAATCAACTGTGCCCTTGAATTTTATTGTTATTTTTTTGAGAATTTTCCTAACCTAGCTTTTGTTTGTAAATGAACGTTACTGTTATTTATACGAATTACAAAGCATGTATGAAGTAAATTTGTTATAGAAAGTGTTATTTTCGTTTCAATTATTTCCCAGAAGTAGCAGTGTTCAGAACACATGTTACCAGTTGAGTGACAAGGGATATACGTCAGGAGTAAAAAGTAACACATTGTTCTCAGCGTTATATTTTCGTAACAAAGAGTGGGGTTTGACGTTAAATAATAACGTGTCCAGAAAATTGAGTACATGACGTTTACTTGACATTTTAACTACGTAAAACGTAATTAAACTTGTTGTATACACCGAAATATTGTAGTGTTGAAAGCGATTGGTGTTCAACGAAATACGTATTAAATTCTTTTTACAAAGATATATTATTCCCTCTATACAAACTATTAGGGGACTTTCATGAACTCAGTATCAATAATGTGTTTTAAGTGTTTACTTTTTACTCTTTATGTGATGCATTATTAGAAAACCAGGTGTTGATGTGCAATGTTTCTTATCTAGACATTGTTTTGTTGTACAGACTTGGTTGCTTCATATTGGTTTATAATATATACTATTATATAAAATTTTAATGGTGTCTCTGTATGTCTATTACTACTTAATGTAAAAACTATAGAACTGACTGAGCTTAAACTTTACAAAAATTTAGCTACCATACCAAGGATGGTCATAGGACTATTCACACTTCGATACTGACCGTGGGCTTTGCCCCTTTGGTTTTAAAGTTCTGAAGTGATGATTTTAAAGTAAATATTGATTGGTCTCCATGACTGCAATGAGAACATTCACAATGTTAACATTTTCTTTGACATTTCAATGTAAACAGGAATAACTGCCAAATTGCTTATTTCTCAATTTCAGACAGCGAATCCAAAGAAATTAAATATAATATTTTACACAACTATGGTGGTAGGTTTATTTATTCTAAAACTATATCAATGATTATGGGAAAAAAATTCTACAACCGTTGCTGTATCGACCCAGGCTCTGGTTTCGATTTATTAAAGTGTCTAGTCTAAGCTATGAAATTAATGTTATTGGTTTATTTTAATGTAAACAGTAGGACAATTACATGATGTAGGTGATACTTTTTTGTATACATTTGTGGGTTTTCGTTTATAAATTTTAAATACTTAACAAGTGTTTGGATTAGGCTGCATAGTACATAATTATTCCCGTTAAGAAGCACGGACACAGCAGATAGTATAATATATGTAGTTAATAATATTAGCCATCATACTTCATTGTTTTATTTGTTAAAATGGCATACATGGTTAATCGTCAATCTATCAATGTGGATAACAAATTACAATAAATTACTTAGATATATTTTCTCGTTTCCTTTTCATATTAATCTAATTTATTTTCAAATAAATTTAATTTAATTTTAAAAGTCACCAAATTGTGATAACCCCTTTAAGTTTTCTCTCATGGAACTAATATAATTTCTAACTATTATAATATTCTCTTGAGGATCGTGTATAAACACGATTACGGTCGCTATATAAATAGCGACGTAATATAAATTTTAATCATTTAAGCATTTCCAATTTGCTAGTTAGTAATGGTATTTTCTACAGACTCTCGTAATCAAACTATTTGTTTTTCCATTATGATCAATCGTTTTCCAAGTACAACATTTATCAAAGCAAATCAAAGCTATATCTTCAGTCAAAGGCTGAGGAAGTTTTCCATCGTCGCTGTCTTGCAGCAATCTGAAGCAGACAAACAACTTTATAAGGTGGACATCGCAAGACAGCGCTATCTACATGCATGAACCTGAATATGGATGAAGTCACGGGCAGAGGGAAGTATTCATCTTCGAGGGGAGAAAATAAATACCCAACTGACCTTGGGAAGGTGGTTGTTATTGAAACGCAGATTTTTAAGTTTTTATGGCAAAGAAAAGTTTGGAAATTGTTCTGTTGACTATATTAACATTTTTTGTAAATGTATAACTATTGAATAGCCTAAATGATGTAATAGCTATTTACATTACAAGTTTAGTAAAAGCGTTTTTACATCACGCAGGTGAATGTTGTGCAACGAGCGGAAGCGAGTTGCATAATTCAAAACACGTTCTTGCGTAACGTGTAACGTACAAGATTTTACCTGACCCGGCAATATACATGGGGTTACGTACACTATTTTTCATTATCCTTTCACTTACCGTCTAACAGTAACTTTCTTTTACAAACAAAAGCTAGGTTAGGAAAATACTTTAAAGCATAACAATAACTTTCAAGCAGACAGCTGATTGAACGTGTGAACGTCGATGCCTCCATAGAGGTATATTTTTTAAGTTAAGCACTCAATGTTATTTAAATGGGTTTCATTACATTACCGAGTGAGTTTTTTTCAACTTTACATCACTCAAGAAGTAAAGAAGTTGTATACATCACGCTTGGGATAGGGAAGTTTAACATGGCGGGTTAGGTAAAATTGAATTACTATATTACACCACAATTCTTCCCAAGACACGATCAGCGTTATTTCACTCGCTTGGCTTAATACTGACGACGTTCTAAAATAATAATATTACCAAGGCGCTACATAACTGTGTGAGGCTTGCCTCAAGATTAGCGTTGTTTTACTCGGTATAACAGTTAAGATGATGTTAAAACAGTATTGTATTCTCAATAATCAATTATCAAGGTACCGTAGGCAACTGTTATTCTGTGATCCTCGCTGTTAATGAAAGGTCAGTGGGATAGTGATTTCATTCGTTGGTTTAAACAGATAAGATGACGTTACTATAATAATAGGGTATTCTCAGTTATCTATTAACAGGGTATTACGTGACTTTTGAATTACATTATTATTTATCCCACTCTATGTTAAATAACGCCCACATCTTATTAACAAACAAAACAACTTGTTTCACTTTAATCATGCTAATGTAGCAGAATTTTTGTTGGATTTGTGGACAATTGCCTAATTAAGTAGGCATAAACAAAAACAACCTACCAAGTTAAAACAAAGGGTTTGCTTGTAACTATTATTCTCACAACTTGAAAGTTATATTCACAAATGGAAAAACATGTTATTAAATAAATTACCATTTGACGAATAATATTTTTATAATTATATTTTATACGTATATTTTTCTCTGAGTTCACAAGGGGTCGATTTCAAGGTTTTCTGATTAAAGCCAAACAATAAAGGCTTGTTTCATAAAATCGATTGTTATAAATCACGTGCCAAACTTATCACCCGATCCATTTAGAAACAACTTAATCACCCAACTACACCTATCAATCATTTTTATTAGGAATTGTTAAAATGGTTTTCTTTACTTTAAACCAGAAAAATAAATAATGACATACTGAAAATAGTTCTTGGTCTGGTCTACAAAATTATCTTTTGGATCAAAACTCCCCACTTTCATGAAAACATATCAAAATATTAAAAGTTATTTTTTCTTAATAATTAGAAATTTTCTTATTTACGAAGCAACAGCGACAAAACAAACTGTGATATATTTTCAATCCCATGGTAGTGGGAGCCCCACCCATCAGAACGAAGAGGAGATAAGAACAAGAATTTATCTTTTCTAAAAGCGTTTATGCATTTTATTCGAAAATATTTTTTTATAGGGTTAAAAATATGTTGGGTCATTCATTGGTGATCTTTATTTGTATAATAATTGTAACGAGTATGTTTACAAGAAATAATGTAGATACATAAAGTTGGTTCCTATACGTCCATCTATCAAGAACGAAAAGTACAGTAATTAGATTGAAGAGTAGATCCTCTAAACTTGAGGACTCACTCAACCAAAGGTTACACGATAGTAGGTATCTTTGAAATTGTATAACTGATCGAACCAGCGTTTTTAAGGAATTCAAACGAATAAGTTAATTTACCCATCTTTGTACATGGTACTTACACTATGCCTAAAACTAGAACCAAAATATGTAGGACTATAAGAAATATACATGTTATGAAAGAAATGCGTGTTTGCCAACCTATGCTATGACTACCATATCAATATTGTTTGGTATAAATGATGCAGGGAAAGTTTTTTTGATACTGTCCAACTTGAAAAATAACACACGTTCAGTCTCGATATATCTTCTTGCTCGTTCTTCTCAAGAAAAGTAAGTTTTCTAGTGTTTCCTCCCTTGTTACTTTGTTATACAACAAAGTAGAAAGTAACATGGGGCAACTAAAGTTAAAAATCCAAACGTCAACGCAAAGATTTAACGTCGTTTATAGTATTGTAATATTTATAATATTCCTTAATGAAAATCACTATTATGTGACAGTGTGATAGAATTGAATGGTGAATGTATTATCACGAGCAACGTTTTACTTAATCCACACCAGGGAGCATCGCATTTAATGTATTTTTTCCATTCAATTCTAAATAATATACTTTAAAACACGTTTATGATTAGTTAGCCATTTTAAAACACACTACAGTATCCAATTATGAGTTGTGATTTTCTTAATTAGATTTTTATTTTACAGGATTTTTTGGATTTATCAGGATATATTTTGTGTTAGGAAGCAATGATAGTATCATATACAAAGTGCAAAATATGTCATACTTAAATTGCTAGTAAGAGGTTTTAATGACGAGTTACAACGTTTACAGTTCACCAAACAGTCTACGTACAAGACTACCAAGTTTGTGGCACACAAGAAGAAAGCTCGAACGAACTTTGATGAAATTTCCTCCATCTAATGAAGTGTAGTGAACCGTTTCCGTTCGACGCTCAATTGCTTGTTCCTTGTAAATCCAGCAGTAATGATATCTTGGTGCTTCCTACGAATTAGGTATTGTTTCATTAGAGGGAAGTTATTAGTTTGTGAAATGCAAATTGATTTATTTAAATCATTATTCATTCTGAAGAGATGTCTAGTAAGGTACACTTCTAATAGATGGATAATTGTTTCACGTTCATTCTATGTCACGGAGAACTAATATTACTAATCTGTTTATATCAATTGAAATCAGTTAACATAAAATTCGAGGCATCTGAAACTTATTTGTGTACTTTGTGGGTTGAAAATACAATCTTAACAAACTATGAATTCCTATGGTTTGACAATATTAAAACATATGTTTCTGATAAGTTAATTGGAGAAATTAAAACTCTTTAAGAGTGTCACCGCTGTCCCGAGTCCATTCATACGCACGTAATTAATTGTTCTTAAGGTATTAACATTCTTGTCTATATAGTCTACATTTTCACGTGGGGATGTATGTGAAAATTTGTATTTTACACCAACATAGCCAATACCGTATACAAGTAAACATTATATGACAAGGATCAGATGATAGCCAGGTCGAAACGCGTTCTCCGCAAGACTGAAAAGGATATTTTTTTTTAATCTGTGCTACGAATCTTATACATTTTAATTTGAACTGTAAAATTATAAAAACATTTAGACTTTTATTTATTTAAATCGACATACAAAAGAAGCGAAATCTTTGTTGGCGAACACAGCATAGTTTTACAGAAATAATATATCAATATAAAATACTGATCCCGCTTTTCGTACATTTGAACATGACAAACACAAAACTCAAATTTATATTCGGCGTATTATGACACTGATACTATAGACAACAGAATTATATTTGTCTATGCTGAAACTGTAGTTTTTTAGTAAGTTTTATTTGAACGAGACACAATACCCAATTTTTTGATTCGTCCAATGAATCAAAAAACTTTATGTTTTATTTACATTTTCAAAATGAAAATAAAGCAAATTTATACATGGAGGGGTGTTTCATTGTTGTCGTATTGAAATAAATCAATATTTACTATCGAAAATTCCTTCCTAAAGATGTGAATACAATATCGAATCGGGGATTGTCCTTAATAGACTTTACAATCAAGTAAGAAAGTATGTTTTTGCAAAGGCTAATTTGATTCACTGTTTTTCGCGTGAATGAAAGACAGACTTTTATTTTGTAATAGTATAGATAGGTAGATGAATCATTCCACTTTCTTATGGAGTCATCTAATGTGAAAGTGATGTATTTTCCGTAATTTTCCCTGATACATATGTATTACTGTAGTACAGGGTGTAGCAAGGTAAGAACTTTAAAGGATGTATAATTCCCTTTTCATCTGTTAGCTTTGCAAACTACAGGGTGTCCCAGAACTCTCTACCAATATTTTAGGGAATTGCTCCTGGGTAAGAAACATACCTAAATAGCATATTTAAATCGTCCGGAAGTCCTTAGTTACTCACACAGCCGCCATTTTGTTTTTTTCAGTTATTAATTTTTTCTAAAGAATGGTTAAACATACGAAATGGAAACTTTGCACAAATATTAATGACAACTAGACAAAGCTACAAAAAAATTATGAAGATTTTTCAAATTCATAAAACAAAATGGCGACCATTTAAAATGTTGTTTCTTAAATAGCTCAAAAACCGTTGATTTTATAAAAAATTTTAAATGTCGCCATTTTGTTTTATGAATTTGAAAAATCGTCATAATTGTTTTGTAGCTTTGTCTAGTTGTCATTAATGTTTGTGCAAAGTTTCCATTTCGTATGTTTAACCATTCTTTAGAAAAAAATTAATAACTAAAAAAACGAAATGGCGGCTGTGTGAGTAACTAAGGACTTCCGGACAATTTAAATATGCTATTTAGGTATGTTTCTTACCCAGGAGCAATGCCCTAAAATATTGGTAGAGAGTTCCGGGACACCCTGTATATATACATATAAATTACATTTATTACAGTCAGATTGTGATAAATGTAGTTTACATGTATATATAGTTTGCAAAGCTAACAGATGAAAAGGGAATTATACAGCCTTTACAGTTAGAAAGCTCTTCCTTAGGTGCTTTGCTCTTATGAGACTCGTGACGGGCATAAAAGTTTTCAATTTACTCTGTAAAAGCCTTTGAGTGATAAAGCAGACCTACTGCCATTGATTGTGGGGAGTCATTTTATTTATTTTGAACTTGAATAAAATGACACAGTACACAGCACTTTCTCTCTGTTCGAAATACGTTTGTAAAATTGTGACTTTGTTATCAAATTAATTGGTCTTCAATGCTTCCATCAATAAAACCAAAATGCATAAGCATCTTATTCAAACTTTGTTTGATAAATATTGGAGTTCATATACTCTTGTTTGCACGACAAAACATAGTTATGAACTACACGAAGCATGTTTGTGATTTATGTAAACAAAATGTGATGTTAAAAAAACTGTTTTATGTTTGTGTGATACGAAACTACATGGAAAGATTTACAATAGTGCCATATAGTAATTGAAAGCAATGGAAAGACAAAACCCGGCTTGGTAGCGTAAAGCCTGCACTATTGAGTGGAGAACACAGAGATAAAGTCTAATCGACTAATGTAATTCGGATTCCCTGCGAACACAAAAGAATCTGAACCGGCAAAAAACTTAAATACATTTGGAAACCTCTATTTCAGTTCGCCTGAAATTAGAGTTTTCTAAAACGTATCATGAGGAGTAACATTTGACCATGGCTGGTTTAAACTGCCTAGAAGCATTTAAACGCCCTTTTGGAATGTTTGGCGGGATTTCTTACACCACTGGACTACGAAAAGAAATTTTAAATATTTCTAGAACATATTCATTTTTTCATCTGGTTTAGCTGGTTTCAGGATATTCTGTTATTGAAACACATGAAGCTGAGGATAAAACATAGCACATCCCTCAGTGGTCGTCATCCCAACTCAAATCCTTGTACATTGCTAGATAATCTCAGCCCAAGGGATTTGAGGTTGTAAAACATGTCTTGCTTTGAGATCCTCTACATTATTTTGTAATTCTTCTGCTGAGTTCGTGTTTAAAAATCTTGTACATTTACTTCGAAATAAACAGAATGTTACTTAGTTTTTTGGTCTATTCAAAAATGTAGACCAAACTTCATAAATCTGTATCTCGAAAAGTATACTTTGGGTACACATAAACTTTACTTTATTCAAAAGGGGAAATTTCAAAGTTCTTTTTATCATTAAACGTAACGGCTGAAAAGTTATTGCAACAAATATCTAATGATAAATAACTGAATCTTCACGTTTTTAGTTGTAAAATCAGGCTAATCTAGTCAGGTTGCTTTTCTTATGCTGTCTTATTTTACAACTAAAAAAAGTAAAGATTGGGTTAAGTATCATTAGATATTTTTTATCTTAGTCTCATTAATATGGGAGTTTTATATGCTAAAAAAGTGTTCTTGAAATTTCTTTCATAAAATTGGCCATTTTTGCAATTTAAGTTATAAAAATTAAAATAACCATTATTTTGAAATTTCATATTAGACCAGCTTATTTTTCCCTAACATAGGTTGCTCCAGTTATAACCTTAAATACCAAGTTTCATAAAGATCGGTTGAAAGATTTCAGAAATAAAAATGTATATAATGTATAAAAACCAAAATTGGGGATAGCTAGGCAAATAATCATTTTTGTATATTCATTCATATGAATTCTTTTCCTTCTTTTAATATGAGGAATCATACCCTAAAGTCTAAACAATTTTTGGTACCGTATAAATGGTCTCTTTTTGTATTCACAAGTTAATGGTGGTCGTGTAAAGTTGGATAACAGGTAAATTTGAACTACAAAATAAACACTTAAACTTTCTGTAAGTGTTTCAATTTGACTTTTAATGAAGTTACCTCCACACATGCCATGTCTGCTACTCTGATGATATAACCCAGGGTATGACGGTCCCTTGTGTGTTGTTGTGGTTGATTATGTTCGTAAAGTGGCTTGCGTGTGCAACACATTTGTTAACTTATACATACTTAGTGACGCGTTCTCCCGGCGTCTGTAATAGTACATTTTAGTTATTTCTTTAGATTCAATTATCAATATGTAATTAATCAATTAACTTATTCTTTGTGTGCTTATCGCGATTGGCATTTAAAGATGCTTTCTAACAAAGGGTCGTTGCTAGAGGATAGGTCAGGGTTTCAGGCCATTATATTTCGAAAATGAATGTAAAAAATTATAATGGTGTAAGACACATAATACATTTGATCCACGGGAATTCCAGAAATAAATTCCAACTAAGGTTGAATAAAAGTTGACTTGTTCATTTATCAATCATTTTCCATTGCAAATGTAAAATTCTTCCAACACATATGTTCCGATTTGCGTATGGTTTTGAGTTTGGGGGAGGAAAACCTAATGACACGTTTCCCAAAGATAAGGACTTTGTAAGAAAGTTTATAATTAAAAATAAGTATAAATATTCTAAACCTTCTAGTCTGCGTCATTAGGAACACATATATGGAGTAATGGAGTCATCATTTCATTTTATATGTTTTAACTACTGTATACAGTTCTGTTCATATTTCAATGTGTTCAATTAAAAAAATTCAGCTCAGATTAAATTAGATTTGAGTATCATAAACAGTGACAAGCTTAAAAAATGCTATAGCATAAATTAATTACTTTTCGAATAATACATGTAATGTTGTATTAGAAAAGTACCGAAATTAGAATTTTAATAATTAATTTGTAATTAATTTATTATTTTCTGTTAGTTTATAAAAAATAACAATAACAAATTATTGAATTAACATTGTTTTATGGCTCAGTTACTAGGCCGACTAATACATATTCATGTGATAGGTGGTCAACTATTATTAATTCACATTAAATATTAATTTAATTAATCTTGACAGTTATGATTGTTGGTTCTTGCACATTTAATTAATTAATGATTAGAATCTATGTTGTTTCAGTTATTTTTTATTGTAATATATTTCGATGTAACCTTTCAAAATGGATCAATCATCACATGTGATTCAAACCAAACCAATACATGTAACATGCCAAAATTAATCCCTTTCAATACAGGAGTTTCAATACAGTTTAATCCGGATTCAGATACATTGATTCATCGTCATTACTGTACTTTCATTAAAAGAGTGTTTTTGTAATTTTTCACACATTTACCGTTTGATTGATATATTCGAGTTCAATCTCAGGTTAATTTTGTTCTAGAGCATATAAGAGTAAGATGATGAATTGTTAGACTTTTCTTTAAAATTATGTTGACGATTTAAAAATTTAAAAAACCTATATTTATGAAATAAAATACATTTCTATTGGAAACAAAATTGCATGTATCGAAAACTTGTATCGATTGTAGTTAATAATTGTTGCCTTATTGTAAACAGTTCAATATATCGATAGTATTTTGTACAATAACATAATCGTAATAGACGAAACTATTGAATCACTTACCAAACAGTTGCTTGTTTCCATTGGCAAATTAAATTGAAAAGAAGTCAGAAGTAGTTTTGAGAGGTTATCTTTAAATGACAAATATTTTAGTTTCATGACATAGTTTGTTTAAATAATGGTGCAATATTACGAAACATATAGTTGTTCAAAGACGGACAAAAGTGTCTTGTTAACCCTCGCTCATTTTCAGACCTCGGCTTAGCCTTGATCGTAAAACTTGAGCTCGGGTTGAGAAGGGTCACATTAGGCCTAAGTGATTGATAAATTCTGTGACTGTGCTTGTGAAAGATATGCTACAGCTGGTTCATAAAGATGGGACTTCTAACCAAGTACCGAACAGTCAATGAGTCAAGTGTGCAATTGAATTCAAATGAATTAAACTTTAACTCAAATCGTGCTTGAAGAAAATAATTTATGAGAACTATTCAACTTTCTTTCATTTTCCAGCTACTTGTCCTGTTCTGGGGACCGAGCTCCTGGTCTTGCAGCAGACATGCACTTCCGTGATGACGTCATCGCCTTCATAGGCCCGGCGTGTGCCTTCGCACTGGAGCCCGTGGCACGACTAGCGGCCTATTGGAACACTCCGATCATCACAGGCATGGGTGACCAGGTACTGAACTGTCACTGTTACTTTAATACCGGTTACAAGAATGTAGCTATTAATTTCGTGTCATGCACAATAGTCTTCATCGGTCTTAAACAAGGGCGGGGGATTGTTAAATGATTAGCAGCCTTTTGGAATAATGCGATCATCACAGGCCAGGTCACTGTGACTTTAATGCCTGTTAAAAGTTTAACTGTTACTTCCATTGTGACGTAATCAACATGTTCCATACTTATAAGCGTATAAACACTTTATAACATATTAAAAATATTTTACCTGATACATTAGCATATCTATTGATTCACTAAAACTTGAAATAACGTGTAATAGACACCAAGGACTAACCATTACAATTACTAGAAAATCATTACCTACGTGGTACTTTGTGTATGTATTTAATTAACAAGCTGTTTAAGCTTGATTATTTATTTAACTAATTTTATCGTTGTGGTTTTGTTCGACTTAAACTTTGTAATAATAAGTAGAATCTTAAATTATCAAAGTTAAGGGTGGAAGTGGAGTGATAAAAACGTCAATGCAAACAATGAGGAACAACAAACTTCACCAACAGTTAACTGATAAGAAACATTAATAGCGGTTCTAAACAACTTTGAAACAAGCTTGGAGCAGCCTTTGTAAGCTTAGAGCATCATATAATTAGTCAAAACTTAATTTCCCCTTTTGATGTTGTATAAAATGCCATTATACTTGCATTAATACATTCCTGTTTTGTAATTAAAAAGACAAGGAACTTTTTATACATCGATTAACTATACAATAGTTTTTATTTTAAAATTGTATATTTAGCTTAAACAAATTTGACAATCTGTGGGGTAAGTTTTTTATGATCATAAGTAACATTTATCATATACTTAACTATGAAAGTATAGCCATGCAAATAATGATAAAAACAACTCTGTTACATAAACAAGCTTCTATACTGTATTGATGCAATTAAAAGGCTCAAATCAATTAATTAGTTAACAGCTCAACATCAGCATTAGTGTTAATGGTGACTTTTTTATTTGAAAACGCGTTCATTAATTTAACATGCTCCTAATTAATTATTTCCTAATTTTTCATTAAGTTGTTCATTTTTATTTTCCCTAATGACGATTTTAAAATTTAAACTCCGTCGGCAGCCAAATTTTTAGTACAAGGACATTTATATGAGTTTCTATGCAATATCTAGTTTTTACATTGAATAATTAATAAACACAATAATTAGTTTAAGACTGACTAACATAGAAAACAATACATCTTTGTAAGCCTAACCTCTTGGATTTCCTAATCTTATTCTCTAAAGTACTCACTTTAACAATATGTTACACAATATTTTAAGTAAACATTTACAATTCTCATAATTTACCACAATACCGTCAATTATACAGTATCATAGGTGAGTGTCGAATCTTGGTCTTTAGGACTTGAACTGAAAAACTGCAGTTGAAGTTGAACTGTAAAAAACTTGCCGACGTTTTTGATACTTTTCAACCAATCTTCTGGACTCTTTCTCCAGTTGAATTAGATTAGCATTGCTTATCCCGAAGATGAATGCTGCAACGGTCAATAGTTTCACCAGATCAACCTTGCGGCCAAAACCGATTACTGTACCAAGATTCGACAACCATTTGGTTAAGGTAGCTTATTAACCCTTCACGGACGGGTGACGGATATATCCGCCTAAGTCTTTGGTGATAAAAGACAGATGACGGATATATCCGCCTAAGTCTTTGGCGATAAAGGACGGGTGGCGGATATATCCGCCTAAGTCTTTGGCGATAAAGGACGGGTGGCGGATATATCCGCCTAAGTCTTTGGCGATAAAGGACGGGTGGCGGATACATCCGCCTTCTCTTCAGACAGACTGGCAGGTGCTTGAGCAGTAACCATATGTTTCGCGGTACCAATGCGCCACTTTCCTGCTCTCAAATCGCTTGTTCAAACATTCATGTTTAGAGGTGTACTGAGTCAAGATTGTAAAAAGAACTATTTAAAAAGATTGTTTTCAGCCAGGTATGATTGTTGGATTTTCTGCACATGCAGCCTCCTTCGGAAGGAACACTTTCTGTCACTTCTGGTATACTTGGTCGCTTACATAAACTCCGTAACGGCACTTCCGTAAGTTATCTATGTATTAGTACTAGTGGTTAAAAGTTGTAGCATATTTATAGTTTGTCGACCTACAGTTTTATATTATTTGAAATATGTTTAGTGGCACAATTAAGGAACCTAATGATCGATATATTTTAGAAATTCATGAAGGGTTTTATACAGATAATTCCAGACAGTTCTATGTTCTTGACACGGGAAATAAAGAATATCTTCAGGTCAGAATGTTTTGCTGATCAAAAGTTTTGCATTGCAAAGTAGTGACAAGTTTAAAATTATAAGAATACGGAAGTACGGCCAAAAAGTACTAGCTTTATCATAACACCATTTAAAGAATTTAATTTATTTCACTTGAGTTATTAGTTTTTTTCCAAATAAAGTTAATAATTTGAACACTATACAATAAACTGTTTAAGTTAAAAAAAAAAAAAATTAAGAAGACTTACAGTTTTACCAATGCTTCGCAATCAGGTACAACAACGGAATATAAACGTTTATTCTTTGAAACTACTGTAAAAACTTATAGTTTTCCTCGTCAAAAGACAGACATCTCTTAGCCATATTTTAGTACAATAATTTATATTACTAATGGTTCATTTTCACTATTGTTTCATTCCTATTATTTTTTTAATTTAGTTACTTTCGCCGCTATTATTTCAGTAGGTTTAAGCCACTATATAGCAGCATTGACTGATAGTACATTTTATTAGTTACAGAGGTCTAAAATAGGCCCAAGCAAGAAAGAATCAGAGTTGATTACGTTGTTATTTCAGATCAATTCAATCTCTAGTTATAAAGGTTGATGTCCACTACGAATGACGTCATAAAGCCGGCCGAGCCACATTTGTGTTGATTGGTCTCTTCACAGCTGTTTGGTACAGTAAATATTGTATGAACTGGAAATTTGTTATGACTCAAGTCACGTAGCAAACCATGTTAATAACCATATTGCTGTACATATAAATGGGTAATGATGCTGTAAAAACAATGAAGTTTACATGGGTCATCTATAGTATAATAAGATTTTCTGTGTACACAATTAAGTACATACGAGGGGACCTGTGGAGTCATTCTATGTTAATGAGACATTTTTTTTACAAGAAAAGTTCAATTGAAGGAAATTGTATATCTTGCTTATTCATTAAATTATTCTGAAATTGCTTTATATCGTTGTGGTCTATTTGTATTTGCACAAAAACATTTTTTTCCAAAGATACAAAAAAAGTTGGCCGGGCCCGTTTCATAATAAACTGCAAGTTACAAGCTGTAACTTGTAATTTATAATTTCCTTTAGATTTGCATTGAGCAATCAGCTGATTTAATTATAATTTCAGTTTGTAGTTTATTATGAAACATTATGTGTTTTTAACTTTATAAAACATACTGCGAAGTTTAAATATGTTTTCTCCATACCAAACTTTACAACGGAGACTTATACGGTATTTAATTTAACCAAACCACCTCGCAGTTTAATATATTCGAGGTGTGAAACCAATTACGGTCCGACCACAACGCAATGTCGTGGTTACTCTAACTTTGCTCGTCGTTTCAGATGTATTGATTATCTGTAAAACTGTAATAGGAATGTGTTCAATATTACATGTTACATTAGTCACTGTTTAGATTGTAGTGAAGGAGGACACACTTACCCGCATGTCCTACTGTCAATGCCGTCTGAAGCTGGTGTTCTCCAGTATATTCAAGCAGTTTGGTTGGAACCATGTCGTCCTACTGCTGGACAGATCTGATCTCTTCTCGCTCACAGTTGGTAAGACCAAAAACAATGGTTGAACACTAACACTTATCTACACATAGTGGTATTTGTTATAAAACCATGCAATGGTACAAGTGAATTAAGCTGACGTTCCGGCCTTGTTACAAATAACCATCTTTAGAGCAGTTAACCATCTTCGAAAATGTATCTGTACTGAAAATACAAAATTATTCAAGGGTGAAAAATTGTTACCTGTAATATGACTTAGTTTTACCTCGAAGCAACGATAACCTTACGTTCAGTGTATCTCTTCTAAGCAGCGCCCTAGTTTAGGTTTTCAACCAATTTCTCTTTTTTTGTTAAGTTAGTATTTTTGCAAATTTGTTGGTCAAATCCTTAAAAGATTTTTTAACATGAACAAGTAAAAAGGAATCTGAAGCTCTTGGGTGTATTTTATGTTATGTTATTTAAATTCTACAATAATTACAGTCTTACATAAAATTACACAGCATCATAATATACACTTAAACTACACATAGTTTGTGAGAGACTCGTCATTATGTCTTTTGATCTTCATCCTGCAGGGAAGAACACAATATAAAATCAATAATTTTGACATAAACGACAGACCAAAAAGAAAAGAAAATAAGCTAGGTTAGTTCTTAGAAATTAGCAGAGTTATTTTAAACTGGACCCAACTAAGTTTTATCGTTAGGCTTTAATGATCAAAACCTTAAGAACACGGCTGGAGAAAAAGCTTGCCTTAAGCAGTGACTAAATTACATAAGACATCCCACTTTATTATTAAGTTGACCTTCACTCATTATGTTAGCATTTTGACTCAATGATAGTGATGATAAAAAAACTGTTTGATTCATGATTATTCTTTATTGCCAAACAGGACTTATATATTGTTGAATTTAAGTAAGAGCATACAACCGATGGACAACTTAACTTGACAATTTTGTTTTTGGGTGGCATCTCATTTTGACATCATTCTAAAACTTGATCTGATTCTATATCATACGGAGTTATTTTTGTTCAAATACCTTTCGTATGCAATCACTTATTGGCAAAGTGTTGTTTCAGGAAAGCACTTAGAAATAGGACTGCGCAAAGCAGGGACGTTGAGTTTTGTACGTGAGTTGGATGGGAACGAGGAAGAGAACTGTGAGGAGTACTTGAAAGACGCAAGCATGTACGCCAGAGGTAAGAGGTTCTGCAAGCATGTATGCTAGAGGTAAGAGGTTCTGCAATCATGTATGCTAGAGGTAAGAGGTTCTTTAATCATGTATGCTAGACGTAATAGGTTCTGCATGCATGTGTGCTAGAGGTAAGAGGTTCTGCAAGCATGTGTGCTAGAGGTAAGAGTTTCTGCAAGCATGTATGCTAGAGGTGAGAGGTTCAACAAGCATGTGTGCTAGAGGTAAGAGGTTCTGCAAGCATGTATGCTAGAGGTAAGAGGTTCAACAAGCATGTGTGCTAGAGGTAAGTGGTTCTGCAAGCATGTATGCTAGAGGTAAGAGGTTCTGCAAGCGTGTATGCTAGAGGTAAGAGGTTCAACAAGCATGTGTGCTAGAGGTAAGTGGTTCTGCAAGCATGTATGCTAGAGGTGAGAGGTTCTGCTATCATATATGCTAGAGGTGAGAGGTTCTGCTATCATATATGCTAGAGGTAAGAGGTTCTGCATGCATGTGTGCTAGAGGTAAGAGGTTCTGCAAGCATGTGTGTTAGAGGTAAGAGTTTCTGCAAGCATGTATGCTAGAGGTGAGAGGTTCTGCTATCATATATGCTAGAGGTAAGAGGTTCTGCATGCATGTGTGCTAGAGGTAAGAGGTCTGCAAGCATGTATGCTAGAGTTAAGAGGTTTTACACGTATGTATGCTAGAGGTAAGAGGTTCTCCAAGCATGTATGCTAGAGGTAAGAGGTTCTGCAAGCATGTATGCTAGAGTTAAGAGGTTCTACACGTATGTATGCTAGAGGTAAGAGGTTCTCCAAGCATGTATGCTAGAGGTAAGAGGTTCTTATTTGACCAACAGTTTTATTTAACAGTTCTTTATCGTCAATAGCTTAGTAGCTGAATATTATAGTGATCGCGTAGTCACTAACACTACGTAAACATAATTACATTTGCGTAGTTAAAGGGGTCAGTAGTTAGCATAGATGGTTGCCAGTTTAATTTTGAAAAATAAACCAGTAGCGTTTTGATAATTGAAATCCAGCCCCTTGATCATTACGCTTTAATAAATGGTCCTGACTAAAGAAGCTGCTGGTCTTAATTAGCAACACACCTACAAATCCTCCCCATTCTACCTTCACTCTACATTCTACCCTGTCTTAAAATATACTGAGAATTTCATTAAATAACATTTTAGTCTTACTGCTGCAAAAACTGTTATTTTTAATGCATGCGTTGCAGGTCTAAAGTAGCATGAAAATTAATCGTTTTTAGCCCCTGTGGAGTAAAAATTAGCTTTTGTCAACTCGGTTGTAAATGTCGACTGTAAACAATCGTATGTTCGAAAGTATGTATCGATTGCTTAATCGATTGTAGTTTGAGATTGTAGCCTTATTGTAAATAGTTTGACATATCGATAGTATATTGTACACTAACACAATCGTAATAGACGAAACGATTGAATAACTTACTAAACAGCTGCTTGATTCCATTAGCAAATTAAATTGAAAACAAGTTAGAATTAGTTTTGAGAGGTTACTTTAAAGAAAACTATCTATTTATGCAACATAGTTTGTTCAAATAATGGTGCAATATGACGAAAAATGTAGTTCATCACACGGGCAAAAAGTGTCCTTTCAACTCTCGCTCATTTTCCGACCTCGGTTTCGCCTCGATAGTAAAACTTGAGCTCGGGTCGAAATGAGTCACTTTAGGCCCTAGTGATGAAATATACTATTAAAATCATCTACGTCCTAAATTAAATGAGTATGGAAACCAAACATAAATATTTAACCAGGTGGTTGATATTTAAGTGGATTTGTTTTTGAAGCTAAAAAAATAGTTTCATTTAATAAAAAATAAAAATAAAAAAACTAAGAAAGGAAACAGTAGGTTTGTTTGGACACTGTTTGTTGCAGATAAAGCTCAAATTAATTCCTAATTGTTTGTACTCGTGTTCTAGTGGTGATCTTGAGTGTGCGGGGGCTGCTAGTGCGACGCTGCATGATCGCCGCCCATAACCTAGGCATGACTCGTGGCGACTGGACCTTTCTGGATGTAGAAATCGTCCAGGTATCTGTCAGTAACAATTTACTGCTTATTTTGCGTAGAACATACACACAGGCACACTGCTTATAAGATTATGAGAACTGGGAGGGAAATGGCTGGAAAAACATCCAGAAAAGCTGATTTTATATGTGATTAAATAAACCACAAATCTTTGAAAAAATTTTCAAACAATTGATGAAACTTGGAAGATCTTATAATATTTGCCAGAGGATAATATTTGGCTGGATTCAGATCACGAGTCCACAACTACCACTGGGATGAGTGGTCATTTAAACTGCCATTGCACTCCCGTTAAATGACAATAATGTTTTTATTGATCTAACGGTTAAAATTCTTTATCTGGTTTAGATTTATAGTAACAAATATTTTTATCTTTATATGAATAAACAGAAATTAACACTTCCACAGTTTAAATGCTATAGAACTTACATCTTAGTCTAAGACAAAGTTCATTAAGTCATTTTCACTATACTGTCCAGAAAACAGCCGTTTTTAGTTCTCAAATCGTCCGCGAAATCATCGTTTTTGGTTAACTTCAAATAGGGAACAGAAAGAAATGGTACATTTTTCGGTTCGCTAACTTCAAAATTTGATTATGACACATACAATTACAAACACACTGATATTTTAAGTTATGTTTGTAAACAACAGAATGTAAACATTGATGATGACTTTGTATAACCTAAAATTGTGTGACCTTATTTTGTAACGATTAGAAGGTTATTTCCACAGTATGGTGAAAATAGTTGTTCAGCACACGGAGCGAAAGTATGATTTTGGTACTTAATCGTATTTCCAAGCTCGGCTGCGCCTCGCTTCTATAACACGATTGCGTACAAAAAAGAGCCACTTTTACTCCTAATGACGATAACTACTATTTCATCACACTGTCCGGAAAGCAGCTGTTTTTAGTTCTCTAAATCGTCCGAAAATTAATTGGTAGTTTTTGGGGTAACTTCAATTAGGGAAAACCCATATGGTACATTTTTCGGTTCGCTAACCTCAAACTTTTATAAGTGCATTATGAAAACACTGCTAATCATACGATATTTTAAAAGTTATGTTTGTAAACAACAAAAATTTAAACATTTGTGACTGTATAACCTCAAATTATGAGCTCAATTTTGTAACGATTAGAATGTTATTTCCACAGTTTGATGAAAATAGTTGTTCGCACGGAGCGAAAGTCTGGATTTTTTTACTTAATCGAACCAAAAAGAGCCACTTTCGCTCCTAGTGTTGAAAACAACTATTTTATCCCTTCAGTTCACTCTGTCTTTTTCATAATCTAAACATTAATTGAGTCACGAAGCTATTCAGTTCACTGAGTCATTTCTCCGTAGGGTTCGTACTGGGGCGACCACGACTGGGAAGCTCATGACAAGAATGACTCAATAGCTCGGAAAGCCTACGAGGCTCTTCTACGAGTGTCCCTGCTTGAGCCGACCAGCAAAGACTTCAGCAAGTTTGCAGAGAATGTGCGTCAGCGTGCCAAGCTACACTACAACTACACATTTTCAGAAGGTGAAGAGGTAAAAGTAATAATGATAGATTTTGTGTTGTAACGCTAACATTATACGAGCGAATGTTGTAATATTTGTATGACCTAAACGTGGTAAACATACAATATTCTTTCATTGGTATCTTAAAAAATTCCAGTTGAAAGTAAGTTAAATTTCACTCTTATCCTTCTTTGCTTTAAAGTAAATATTAAATGTTACTCTATAACTTAGAAAACGAGCTATCATTTTATAGGAAGAGATAATAAAAATATGGTCAAACTATATCAAATTTTTTTATTATAGTCACAATTCTCCACTTATTTTCTTTCTTCAATAATGCTAAGAATAAATCTTCATTTTTTAAGAAATAACCTTGAACGAGAGAAACCTATTGTACTGACTCCGATCAGTGATCACAAATTAAATCTGGCTTCTGATTTCACAATAGGATTAGAAGTTTACTGGCAATGTATGAAATCAATGCTAAAAATGAGAAAATTGTGTTAATCACTTTTGTTTGACAGGTAAATTTCTTCGTCGGAGCTTTCTACGACGGCGTGTACCTGCTCGGGATGGCACTGAATGAAACTCTGACTAAAGGAATCGACATCAGGGACGGCCGCGCGATCACTGCACAGATGTGGGGAAGAACCTTTCATGGTCAGTTTTTCCCTCCAAAATGTTTTTTAAAATATTTTAATTTATAGAAAAGTTGTATTTATAGATCATATATTTGGATCTAACAGCAGAATAAATTATACAGGTCATTCTACTTTATTTTCCCTATAGGCCCTACATTTATTTACTTTTATGTCACTAAAATGTATCTAAAACTAGGGTTGCTTTCAGAGAGGTGAAAGCCAGTTGAGCGGAACAAACGTGATTTGATATTTGTATAAGTAACTACATGTAAAAAGGTCGATAGATTTATTTACTAATGCTGGTTTTAAAGATTTAAATTATAATAATTCAAATTTACCTCTTCGAGAAGTGCATTATGGTAGTTTTGACCAGGAAAATATTACAGTAGCTGGAATCTGATATTAACATCCAAAAAGGGCATTAAAGTATAAAAAAGAGAAAGGAAATTTAACATTCAAATTCAACTGTAGCCTACAACTAAAACACTGGACTTCATTTTTCACCCTTACAATTGGTTAAAGTATTTAAGTATAAAAAACAGTACCTATTAAAAAACGAGTATTGTATAACAACAGGAGAGGAAATGTGACATTTAAATTCAACTGTGCAGCATAAACATCGGTTAAGCTCAGCTTTCTTTGCTTGAAATAATTTATGATTGTTAGTACCAAGTATTCTTGATGGAGGATATGATTGTAATGTAACTGGAATGTAGGTCTTCTGCCATTATTAGATTTCAATACTGGCCTTAATAATACCATTGACCATTGAATACAGTAGATTTTGATGAAAATGCTGGCTACAAATTCAACATGGGGATGGAATGTCTAGTTGTATTGATAGTGTAAATGGGAGGTTCCCCCGTCAGCGTGCTGACGGTCCCCTTCCTCCTGGCTATTGATGGCGGGTTCTGCCTGTCAGGGATTAGATAGGTCCCGAGTGTTGCTTGCACTAAATGCGTCGGGGCGCTTTGCCATGGACCTCTGGGTCTCGACCTAGTGGAACCCAGGAGGAGTGACGCTTAAACAAGCAGCCGGAATCCCTGGTTAGGATTGAGGGGCAACCCTCCTTCCGAAGGGTCTGCTTCGGCAGCCGGCGAGCCTGGCGCCCATGATGTGCTAAAGGTTGATGCGTAAGCTTCGGCCTACATCATGGGGCCCGGGTATGTCCTAAAGGATAGGTACCGGGTATGCAGTCAGGGGGCTTCGGCTCTCATGACAAAACGAAATGGAAATGGAAATGTATTGATAGTCAAAGATAAAACATAGGCCTACGAAAAATGTAGGGCTATTTTAATGTAAGACTCAAATGTAAAACGCCTTTAAAAGACTAAAATAAACTGAATTATCAGTCATGTATTTCAATGTGTAAAAACGTAAAAACTGCAAAAAGACTTACTTATTGAACAATAAAATAAGATGGCTGAAATGTAGGCATAAACATAAGTAATAAGTAAACATCGCATTCAGCAGATTTAAGTGAAAACAGAATAATATAATAAGTAGGGAAGATATGCCTTAAATATACAATGTAGATAATATAATTAGAAATTAGTAGCCTACTTCTGAACAGGCCTAGACAATCATCCATACCGTGGTTAAAAGTGTACTTCTATAAGCCCAGGTTTACTTATTACGTATTGTAACTGGACGTATTGCCGTGGCTTGGCAATCAAATAACAGTATTTATATAGGATAGGCTACTGTTATCAACATTTGAAATGACTGAATTGTTACCAAATTACTGTTTCACAAAATGCAGATTCCATTTTCAGCCGAGCCATTAAAATGAGGATCTGCCGAACAATTATTAATATTACAGAATAGTATATAATACAACTTTTCACATTCCATAAATTATATGTTAGTTTTGCTATGGTCAAAGGTCCAAATCCAAATGTTCTCTTTTCTTTTGGTCAGTATGTAATAATTTGCTAGAATCATTGACTTTATAAAAAGTCAAAGCTAGAATACTGTAGATGGTTTGTTAAGTTAAGACCATATGAAAGCATTTTTGACATCGTTTCCCCGTTTAACCTTAACCAAGTATTCCATTCCAAAAGATAAAAATTATATGGTGCAACAAAAATAAACAACCCGATCACCTACCTATAACCTACACTTTACCTTCCTAATCTAACCTTACTTCAAAACACTAATGTAGTCACGAATACTCATAAAACGCCGACCTACCTCCCCACATGCCTAAATTAGATCAGTGTTCAATCTGCGTTTTATTAATAAGTGTAATAACTTACTGTACCGTCGATGTAATTCAACATAATATAACCTATGAGGTATTGTCGGATTAAATACTGATTTCGATGCGGTTCGATAAATCGCTTATTAAATCCTGATTTCTAACGGGCTGCTTATAATCAGCTGGCAACACAAATAGGTTCCCAAGAAAGTAGTCACCGGTCCGTATCCCTCCGCTCCTTGTTTATGCTACGCGCATTGAGAAAGTAGTTCCGTATATTTTCTCGATTTTCAGTGAATTCCGCGCCTTAAAAAAATGTTTTAACGGAATTTTCTTGTTTATTAAAATCATAGGAATGTTTTAAAAACGTTAAAAATAAAAGTATAGAAAGTTCAGAAATACCTTATGATTCTCTTGTTTACATTTTTCTTGTAAACAAAAAAACTGTCATAACTACTTTAGTCCCATAAGCCTAATGTTAAAAATTTGAAATTTTAAGTTCGTTTTAAATTGCATTAGCATTATCTAATTGAAATTTGTTTGTTTACAAACCATCTCATTATTAGTCTAAGTAGTCTTGTTAAGTTTGGCTGAAATGTGTTCAGCCGTTATTGAGTGATGGTGTTATATTGTTTGCATTGAAGTTGATCCCAAAGAGCTTCGCTCGCTCCGCTCAAAAATAGAATTCGAGTTTTGTCTACGCTTTAATTTATGTAATGTTTTAATTATTTCACGTTTAACCGTAGGCAATCCAATCCAAGTTTAATTTCGATATCTCCTTTTGGTTATTGTTGATTGATAAAGTACCCAGATTAGTATATTGGTAAATAAAGTATATTGGTTTGTGTTTTACGAGAAAAAGAGAACTGTGTTGTTAATTAAAGGGTTTTCAATGTTTTTTAACAGTTTATTGCTATACTACCTTTGTACCAAGGGACTTTTAATTTTAAACCTCCTGTAGTGTAATTTTGTACATAAAAAAGATTACAGGAAACAGATTAACAGGTGTTCTAGGCTTTATGAAAGCATAAAAGGTTTTAAGACGATGGGTTTTTAAAATCAACTGTAGAGTGTAATCTGCAGCGGTTTACCAATTTCCATGTCATTGTAATGTGAGGAAAAAATAGTTTTAGTCCAGTCGTGATAGTGAAGTTTATAGGCTGTTCATATGGTACTGCTGTTTCGTTTGTAACGAACTTTTTTTTATTATTTATCGATTTATTGTATGAGAATATTTTCAATAAGTAGGTTCATTTGTAGTTTCCCATACAAATTAACCACCTATCATCAAGGTATGACGCAACTCTCGGGCACAAATCAAATCATTAATCAGTAAACTGGTAGGGGACTGATTGAAATTAAGTCTGTTGTACGCAAATACGATAGACAGAAACTAATTACTACAAAGAATGTTATTGGCAGGTTAGTTGAGGTTTAAGGTAATTAACCAAATAGCTTATGTACAAGCCTCGAGAGACTATACATCGACTTTACATTTCTGACATGAATATTTAGTATTGCTTTGTATTTCCCTCGATTGGTGTTCGCATTTGCATAGTTTACAATCTCCGTTGATTTCATTTGGTTAAATCATACGGTAAAAATACAATTGTTAAAATATTTTGTGATAAGTAAAAAAATAATTTAAAAAATTATAGTTACGTGATATAAAAATGCATTCTTTTCCCTCTTATATGTTAACACTATCTAACATTCTCAATGTAGCATTGAACATAGAATTTTGTACTACGCATTCAACACCAATAAAACAAAATTCACGTGAATATAAATAAACACAGGCGTCATAAAATGTTTACAAGCAAAAGGAAAATGAGAGAATAAATTATTGTTGTACTCTATTGTAATTAATTAACATTTTGAATTATTTTGAGATGAAACCAATACTTACCAGACCAAGGGAAACGAAATATTTATCTATTTTAGGTAAACTATAATTATTATTGATTGTTAATAAAAGTAAGAAATAATAATAAACATAGACATGAATTGGGTTGGTTGACTAGGTACCGTACTCGTGAAAATGTAATATTTTTGACAGGGAAAAATCCTAACGCGCACCTTAAATTTTTACTTTAATCTATTTGTTATTAGAAAGCTTATACAAAGAGCGTTTCCCTAGATTAGATTAACCAGACGTCAGTACTTCAGAATGTGTATTTTGATGTGAAAATAAGTGAAGGGTAAGTTTTGAATGGATGTGATCGCTTTGCTACTATCCGCTAGTTATTTATTCAAGTTCATTTAAATTATTAAAATGCCAAATGATCCAGGACAGCTGGGTACAGTTTCGAACCATCAACAAGTAAACCTTAGCCAGCTTTAGTGGAACTAACTTAAGCCGGACAAATGTTACTTTTAGCATACGTAACTTGCAGTTATAATGCAATAAACAATCGTATTGTATGGTTAGTATGTTGCTAAATATACGGTTTGTCCACAGGCATTACTGGTCATGTGAGGATAGACGAGAATGGTGAGAGGGACGCGGACTACTCGGTGCTGGACTTGGACCCAATCACAGGGAAGTTTGAAGTGGTGGCTCATTACTATGGGGTGAACCGGACATACCAGGTGAAATACATAATTACAATAAAGGTCTACATTATCCTCGTACATTTGTCAAAGTTAACATGTACTAACGTTTTGTTGAGCTGCATTGATTTCGGATATTATATAACTGTTTTGTGGGTGAACATTTGCAATTAATGTAGAGCAACTAAAATGTTTTAAAAGATTGGACGAATTTAAATAGTGCATTGTTAAAGAACAATATTGTACAAAAAACTCTTTAGACATATTTTACAACTGTCCTACTATATTAAAACGACCATATTATGAATGAAAGTCTATGTAAATATTTACAAGGTATGAGAACTGTAGAAAAATGTATATTTCTTTTGATGTTGTAAATGAAACAATAGATACGGACTCCATTTTCTTGGGGCACACTTTTCAATCATAATATTGTTGTAGGAGTGATCGGTTTTAGGGAAAATGTTCCAATTTTAGTTATGAATGACTCTTAGAATTATACAAGAGAATAGTGTACACTAAAACAAGTTAAACTTATACTTGTATGTACAGCCAGTAGCCAACAAGAGAATACACTGGCCTGGAGGCAAGGAAGGACCGCCTGCTGATATACCCCGGTGCGGCTTCATGGGAAACGACCCCATCTGCCATGAAAGCAATGGTAAATACAACAATTTCACATATCTAGTCCTTGTCTTCAGGAGATGGCCACGTTGCTGTACTGGCGATAACACTTAGCTAAACAATTGAATGGATTTTAGTTTGTTCCAAATATGGAATGCCGCAAGGCATCTGAAACTTTGCTTGGTTTTTTTTTTGCCAAGTTAAACGTCCCAGTCATGTCTTGAAAACTGAGACTCGAGCGACACTACTTTGAAACAAAACATTTCAATAAAATGACTTTTCATTGTAAACTTTTAAATTTATCCAAATAAAATGCGTGCTACTTACGTTGCTTGTGGAACAATGTCAATGCATTGTCGCAGCACATACAAACTTTGGAAAAGTCATTCGATTCAACACAAACATTGGAGGCAATGATACACAGAAATGACAAAGAAATCAAGATAGTTAATACGAATATTTATATGAAACCATACTATGGAAGTATGGTATTAAGGCCATGGTCATACAAAGGAAGGTGTTGAGAATATATTTAGTTTTTGAAACTAAATAACTTAAAATCAAAAGTTGATTTTTATATTTTAACCTCACGCCTTTATTTGACAAAAATGTGAGTTAGCTAGAGTTAGTATAAGCTAAAAATATAAAATCTTACCTCGAACGATTATTTATCTTTACCTTACCTCTTAGTCTCTAATGATTTATTACTATTGTCACTCTTTTAAACCACTAAACAACACTAACCTAATTCCATTAGTTAACATAATATTAATCTCGTAAAAGAAACAAAATGTGACAACAATAAGTAGGCCTATTATAATTTTAATACTTTATTCTAAAACGGTACCATACGAATGTAGGTATTTTAAGAAGAGTATAAATGGAGATTATTATAATTTGTGTTCAATAAAGTAATTTGTTTCCAGAACATCACACGATTTTCCTGTACGGTATGGCAGCTTTCAGCATCTTTCTCGGATTCATATTCATGTTAGCATTCTTTGCCAACAAGTAAGTAACTCTAACATTTATTTTCGTTGTAGCGAAATATTTTCTAATTGTATTATTCGTTTGCGTATATTTTTGTTACTTAAACCAATATTAAAATAGTTTAATATGTAGTAATTTACATAAATGAATACGTTTATAAATTAAATATTTTCCAGTTTTAGCGTATTGACGAGAATTTTGATTAAAATACCTACTTAACTACTCACATCATTACACATAGAATTTTTTTACAATAAAAAAAATGTTTTTCTGTGTATTTTATATTTTAAGTATACATGTAATATACAGAAGTAGTAAATGTAACACTAATTAATAAAATATAATTCTGATTGGCTGTCAGACACATGCGGCTGGCTGCAGATCTCAACAACATGTCCTGGCGTGTTCGGCCCGAGGAGGTTCTACTGGAGATTGGCAAGCCGTTCTCTTCTCGTCTCGCTCTGCAACGAACCACCGCTGAGGAGCGTAGGCCTATAGTTACTAGTAGATTTAGCTCAACCGAGTTCCTCTAATAAATTTCTGAGAAAGATTTTTGCGTTTTGTTTCACACCCTGATTTTTTACGAATTTTGACTTTTTGAATACAATAATTTTGATGGGATATTTTTTATTGCTTGTTTGAAAATCCAATGAGAAATTGAGAGAGGTATCAATAAAATGAAGTACTTGATATTTAAATTCATATTGACTATAGGCCCAGTTTGCTTAAAGTAAAATTAAATTCGCTTTAAAAAATCTACCAATATAATATAGGTTTAACTTTTCCTACTAAAGACTGAAAGATAATCAAATTTAAAGTTTTACAATGACACCACCTAAAGTTTTAATAGTTTTGAATAAACAGCACTTCTGGGTCACACAGTTATTCACAATGTTCATTCATGTATGTTCAATAATTAGAAACCATTCATGTACACAAGTATCACGTCGTTATCTATCTTTGGATAGGTTTTTAAAATTGCTCCTAAAGGGATGTACAGTATAATCATAGCCTCCTCTAACATCAAGGCTGCGGTGTTGGTGTGTGTGGCAACATCACAACGTCTAGTTTGTGGGATATTTCCATGGCAATAACAGATATAAAAAATGTGTAAACATAAACATTTCCTGTAAAGTAGTGCAACAGCTGTTTCAGTTTGACGGGACAGCGGTGTAGCCACTTTTGTCTCGCCGCGGCCTTGTACTAGAAGAGGCTATGGTAAAATGTAAGCAGCAATATTAAATTGTTATTTTACATCAGCAACCCCTATGAAGTATAAAGTACACCATTGCAGTATAGAAAATATTATAATGTAACTGTCATGAGATTCAGGTTGATGGAAAAAATAAAACAATAAAATGTATTATTTATTATTGAGACATATTTAAAACAAAGACTAATATTACATTTTAAATTTATAAATCCAAATTGTAGATTTCACCCACCCCACTGAGACTTAAAATCGATCCTTGAGGTATAAATTATATTATAGTAATGATGCATAAATGTATGTATAAAAGTCATATTTTTTAATCGTTAACTCGCAGTAATAAAATATTATAACACGAGGGGAAAATATCTTTTCTTGTTAATTACTTAGGAATATTTTAAGGAAATTACTAAAACTACATTTTGAAATTTAACCTTTTTGTTCAGAACAGGACCAAGTTTTCCTTGATAACTGGCCTTTATGATCCTGGATGATGAAACAGATGGTATACAAAACAAAGCTACACATCTCACTTTATTCTACACCTATATACTTAGAAACAAACCCAGCTGTGTATTCATCTAAATTGGGAATAGGTGTATTCGTAACATAACTCTTTAGTCATACTTTCAACTACCAACTGACAACTATTCGTTCCGCTACAGATGTATGAGAACGGAGTGAACGGACTCCACGACCGGCTGACAGTTCGTCGAAGCTCCATAGAGTCAAGTTCCTCTCTCTTGTTGACCCAAGTGTTCACCACCATAGGAATATATAAGGTGAGTGGAAGGGTTCCCGAAGGAGAGTCTGTCTGTAGCAAAGCCCCGTAGAATGGTGTAATGGTCGGTATCAGCTCATCTGTCTGTTGTTGTTCTAGGGGTCGAGGGTGGCAATCAAGAAAGTGATCAAGAAGAAAGTGGATATCAACAAGAAACTGCTCTGGGAGATTAAACAGGTCAGGATAAAAGCTTTTCACAACTATTTGGGAGTGATTGCTCAAGTACTACAAAGTTATGCATGAAAAATAAAGTGGTTAATTGTGAATACTTACTAAATATTCTTTACTTTGGAATGGCGACCATACAGTTGTAGGTATTTTAAGCTAAGTATGAATGGAGATGAGTGTAGTATGACATGCGTGATCTTGTAGTATAGTTAGTGACTAAGGCCAACATATTCCTTAGGTACAGCTGTTAATTACTAGCCCATACAGTATTTTGGCAACTAAGGGACCTACAGTTTTGGAATCCGTATCATATTTTTGCCTTGTAATTAATGAATTTGTCTAATTATCAGGATGGGGATAGTGGTAAGTAGTACTTAAGTGTGGACGTTATTTTACACCAAGGAGTATTTTATCCAGTGCATGCCTATAAATAGCCAGAATTGAGATATTGACCGTTCTCATATATTGAATTTAAATATGATTGTTTTGAAGATGTTGAAGATCCCTAGAACGATTAAATTGTAAATGTGGTTTGTTCAGCAAAGTGCCAAGTTTATAGTACCTTAGTAGGATATCTAAAATGAGTCTTTTTAAAATTGATTTGGAAAAGTCATACAAAGATTTTGTATCCAGTTTTCTTGTTTGATAAATTCAAAGAAGGCCTTACAGAGAAGGTATAGTGATTACGTGTGGCACTAACTGTTGGAATTAGTATTTCTGAAGCCGGTGTTAACATTGTCTCAGACTTTACCACGAGAGGGTTCAACACCTCCTCCAGATTAACCACAAACATTTTATACCTTTGTAAAACTTCCCCCTTTAGGCGTTTGATGTTCTCAATTACCCTAATGTCACAAAATCTAACAAAAGAACATATTCCCAACTCTTCTATTGTTTTAAGGTACGCGACGTAACCCATGAGAACACGGTGAGGTTTGTGGGAGCCTGCATAGACTGTCCTACAGTGCTGATACTCACAGAGTATTGTCCCAAGGGCAGCCTGAAGGATGTGCTGGAGAATGAGGCCATCCAGCTAGACTGGAACTTCAGGATGTCACTGATTCACGACATCGTCAAAGTATGTAATGGATTTGACTGTGAATGTTATCGAGAAGTAGACATTTCTCAAAAAATAGTTTGACTTCACCAAAAGAGTTAGTTCAATTGAGCCTTGAAAAGAAATTAGTTGAATCTATTGTTAAAACTCATCTCCTCAAAAAAAATTCCTCAAATGAGTCACAATAATAAATTATTTCAATGACACCAACTAACAGTAAAGATAGTCATCAAAATGTGTAACAAATAAACTGTGTTACCGGTGCAAGATAAATTAAAACAAGACTTTTAACCAACCAATAAAAAAAGTTGTATGAACTTACATAAAAATTGCAGTATGTTACTATGCATGCATTGGTTATAAAATAGTAAGATGTATCATTATCTTCAAAATTATTATAGGTACAGTTTACAATTCAATTCAACTCAATTAATTTATTAAAAAAAAAAAAATAAACATTACCTATAACTTTTTACATAATCTGAAATTAGATCCCTGCGAAGCTAAAGCTTCAGTGCAGGGACCGAGTCGCAAACATCAAGTGAAATGACTATATAATAACAAGTACATAGAATATCAATTACATTAAATTGTGACAAAAATATATTACTATTAACTATATTATTTTTTGCGTAATCACTATTATAATTCTAATAGATAATTACTACATCTATGTAATAGAATGGTGAGGTAATGTAGTAACAATAGAGCTGAATTTTTACCAACCTGTTGCATTAGGAACTATGAAGACTGACGATTCACATCTTTAAGCCCCAGTGGTGACGTCATAGTTCTTTCCCCAAGCCTTCTAAATTTGGCGGACGTGCAAGTGTGGTTTATTTCAATGGATATAACAAATAATGTAAATTATATACACTTCTAGATCCATAACATTAATAAATAACTCTATTTAATCAGGGCAATGTTAGGTCCATTTGGTCCTTTATTACACTTCTCAGTTAAACATAACATTGTTCAGATAAGTTACAAAATATACTAACAAATTTAAATTTAACTAATTAAATCACATAGGACAGCATGAACAAATTATTTATCATTTGTCGTAGGGAATGGCTTTCCTACATGGTTGCGAAGTGGCTGTCCATGGTAAACTGCGCTCCTGTAACTGCCTCATAGACGGACGATTTGTACTGAAAATTTCTGATTTTGGCCTTCAAACCCTGACAACCCCATCAGAGATTGTCAAAGACAACACGTTTTACAACAGTAAGTAGAGAATGAGTTGAATTGTGGTGTGTTATTGAATGTATTAAGTTTTAAAATTCTTTAAATCTGGTTTCTTATGTTTATGAATTTGTGTGGGAGTTTATAAAAAAAAACTGATTGATTTTAACTATTGTCTCACTAATCCTGTGTTAGAGGTAGAAACTTCTAGTTTTCATTATTTGTTAGGAAAACTCAAATTTTTTTCTAATCAGCTGTTTTCATTATCAGTACCTTCTTACATTGTTGTGGGATTAACAAAAACAAAACGGTAACATTTTGTTAACAAATTGTTGAATTGTCCGTACCTTGGCCACCGAGGTTTCCAGACAGAGGCCCCCAAGCGTTTCTTTTTTGGGGGTTTGTTAAAGATCGGGTTTATGCTTACAAGGCTTGGAAGAAATGACGTGAAAGATCAAAGAAGCATTTTGATAAAATTGATGTACCAATGTTGCGGAAAGTTTGGGCAGATCTAGAACACAGACTTCATTATTTAAGTTAAGAGCTAACAACTAAAAACAATGAAGAACAAGGTAGTACAAATGTATGATCATAAACTTAAGAAAATTTTCTTTAATTGAACAGTAATTTGATAAAATTGCGATGAAAAATCAAATAAAGGAGCTACGACTATTTAAAAACAATAACTTTTTTTTAACACCCCGTATTATAAAATTGAATTATAATTATTACTTATTTTCTGAATTATTTACTTTCCACAATTGCTATTTACAAGACCACATTTCATATACGGTACAAGGTACCTTCAATTCACTAACCAAGGCAAATCGAAATAAAATTTCTAAAGCATGATATGTACCACTTTTCTATTTTACATTTCTCTCACACAATTACTGATAGGTAATTTCACTAAGTGTTACTAAAATTACCAAACACATCTTAATGCATTTCAATGTTTTCTCCATGCCTTGATGTTTCCCACGTTACTAACTACTTCTCCTTATGGTTCTTGCCTCCTCCAATCGAATGTTCCCCTAATTACCCAATATTTCCTCTAATGACTCAATGTTTACCTACATGGCTCAATATTTATCATGACTCAATGTTTATAACTCAATGCTTCTTACGATTCAATGTTTACCTACATGACTCAATGTTTACCTACATGACTCAATGTTTACATACATGATTCAATGTTTACCTACATGACTCAATGCTTCTCATGACTCAATCCTACATGACTCAATGTTTTTCATGACTCAATGTTTCTCATGACTCAATGTTTCTCATGACTCAATGTTTCTCATGATTCAATGTTTACATACATGACTCAATGTTTACATACATGATTCAATGTTTACCTACATGACTCAATGTTTACCTACATGACTCAATGTTTACATACATGATTCAATGTTTACCTACATGACTCAATGCTTCTCATGACTCAATCCTACATGACTCAATGTTTTTCATGACTCAATGTTTCTCATGACTCAATGTTTCTCATGACTCAATGTTTCTCATGATTCAATGTTTACATACATGACTCAATGTTTACATACATGATTCAATGTTTACCTACATGACTCAATGCTTCTCATGACTCAATCCTACATGACTCAATGTTTTTCATGATTCAATGTTTCTCATGACTCAATGTTTCTCATGATTCAATGTTTACCTACATGACTCAATTAATGTTTCTCATGACTCAATGTTCCCCTAGAGCTGTTGTGGATAGCACCGGAGCTTCTGAAGGAGACTACAGTTCCAGGAACCCCTGCCACACAGAAGGGAGACGTCTACAGCTTCTCGATCATCCTGGAAGAGATTGTCGTCCGAGGAGGGCCTTATGAAATAGCTCGTCAGACATTAACTGTCCAAGGTAGACCAAAGGAGTTCTGTAGTGATTGGTTTGATAGTGTCTGATAGTCAAAAGCAGGGCAGTTGTTTGACCCTGAGAAAAGTCATAAGCATTTTGATATTTCCAAATTGCACCCCAGCTGTCCCCGATCATTGATCGAATGATCCTGGCTAAAGAAATTCCTTTGTCGTTGCTGTCATATAGTATTGGTAATGAAAACACTTCAATTATATTTTGTAAATAATACAACCTTAAAAACATAGTTTGTGTCCAGATTTAGCAGTATAAAAGCTAAAACAAACTCGGTTTATTTGCAGAGATTCTTCAGCAAGTAGAGTCCTTTGCAACACCTCCATTCCGTCCAGACATTAGCAACCGAGATTGCCCAGATGATCTGCTGGAGTTGATGGAGAGATGCTGGGCAGACAATCCTGACGAGCGACCTACCTTTGAGATCATCAGGGGTATCATTCGCAAAATCATGAAGTAAATTGTAGTCCTTGGAAAATGTTATGAAAAACACTCCACAATTTGCAACTCAGTTTCCAAAAGCAAAGTTTGTTAGCATTATGATATTGAGATTTGAATTTTGACTGTGCAACAAAATTTCCAAACAACTAAACTGAAAAGTCAGTTTATTGTAAACTATTGCATCATATTTATCAAAACCAATTAAAAAGTAAATACACATTTTTTTATTGGCTACAACGGTCTATGTAGATGCCTATTTCTTTATAGTCTTCCCTAGTTTCCTGCTATGCATCAACAACTAATAGAGTTCTCTTTTTTTAATATTATAAAATAAGTATAAAACCACACATATCAGCCAGCAGCCTTTAGCAATCCAAAAAACAATTTCAAACGATTTGCAGTATTACAAAAATAAAATGAAATTATAAAAAAAAGAATATCTTCCAATGTTGATTGATTCTCGTGGTTCTAAAGTTACTCTACTGTAAAATCTCAAAAACTGTAAATATGACTTGCTATTTCCTTTTACAGAGGCTATTGTGAGAACCTTATGGATGATTTGCTAAGAAGGATGGAACAATATGCTAATAACTTGGAAGCTCTGGTTGAGGAAAAGACTGACCAGCTAAGTCAGGAGAAAAGAAGGTCAGAGGAGCTTCTGTTTCAGGTTTTGCCCAGGTAATTAATTAATGGTAAACAGAGCGGTGTTAACCATTAACCAGTTGTCCTCCCACTGCAAAGTATTTTCTGCAAAGTTTTTTTTTTTTCGAGATGCCTTTCCATTCCGCCTATGCAGCCATTCACCAGGTGGTTGGCTTTTGAGCGCTGTAGTGCCTGACTTACCTGTATATAAATCTTTATTTAACAGATGATATTTATTTGTTTACTTATTCATTCAATTATTATTGTTCACTTTATCTTTTTACTAAATACACATATTTTTACTCTTGTCTAGCATTTGTGAATTTACAACTTCATTTGGTGACCCCGACGTGATTCGAAATGTCAAACGGAGAACAATCAGTAGACAGAATTCAAGTCAAGATCCCTCCTTTCTGGCACTCAGATCCAGAATTGTGGTTTGCTCAAATTGAAACCCAATTTTCTCTAGCGGGGATCACGGTCGACAAAACTAAGTTTTATTACGTCTGCGGTAACCTAGATGCGAAATACGCAGCGGAAGTGAGGGATATCCTCACCAACCCTCCAGCAGAAGAAAAGTACATCAAGTTAAAAAAAAGAACTTATAAAACGGTTTACCTTGACCCAGGAACAGAAGACGAAACAACTTTTGGAACGAGAAGAGTTAGGTGATCGGACACCATCACAGTTCCTGAGGCACATGCGTACCCTAGCCGGAACCATGATACCTGATCCACTACTGAGGTTTCAATGGCTTAGCCGTCTTCCTTCAGCAACACAAGCCATCTTGGTAACACAAAAGGCTGCAGACCTCGATACACTGGCGGAGCTTGCGGATGCTGTCCATGAAGTCAGTCCTCACCATCAAGTATCGGAGGCGTCCTTATCAGCTCCCTCGATGGAAGAAATGATGGAACGCTTTACAACCACGTTGACATCAAATATTAGAGAAATAACAGACAAATTTCAACAAGAAATAGCAGGAATCAAAGAAGACATGAGATGTCCAAATTTCCACAAGACATCAGACACATATCCACGTAGACAATCATGGCAACGCTCCAAGAATCGATTTGATCGCCATGACATCTGTTGGTATCACTGGCGGTTCGGCGACGGAGCAACAAAGTGCACCGACCCTTGCAGATTCAAAGGAAGCAGATCGGGAAACGACCCAGGGAGTCTCTAATGGCGACAAGCGACTCCGACCTCACATGTTCCCGTCGCCTATTTGTCACCGATAAGGTAACCAAACAACAATTTCTAGTTGACACGGGAGCTGATGTATGCGTCTACCCTCGTAATATGTTAGATAAAAAAAGACCCAAGACTGACTATACCCTATATGCAGCTAATAATACTGAGATTACAACATATGGTCTTGTATCTTTGCCTTTGGACTTTGGTCTACGCCGCTCATTTGTTTGGCGTTTCATCGTAGCTGATGTATCCAAACCAATAATAGGGGTAGACTTTCTACACCATTATGATCTGCTTGTTGATGTACGACGTCAATGTTTAGTTGACCAGTCAACTTCATTTTTTTCCAAAGGTCAGACTCCTTCAGTTCATTTAGTGAGTAGTGTTAAAACTATTAAGTCTTGTCAACAAACAGTTTTCTCTCAATTACTTCATGAATACCCAAACCTCACAAGACCTTCAGGTAAACCTGATTGTACTTCCAAACATGACACAGAACATCATATCGAGACAACACCAGGACCTCCGGTGTTCAGTAAACCCCGCCGCCTGGCACCGGATAAGTTTAAACTCGCCAAAAAAGAATTTGAATCCATGGTACAACTAGGTATAGCTAGACCCTCTTCTAGTAGCTGGTCTTCTCCCCTTCACATGGTTCCCAAAAAAGGCAATGAGTGGAGGCCATGTGGAGATTACAGGGCTTTGAATGCTAGAACTATCCCTGATAGGTACCCTGTTCCCCATATTCAAGATTTCTCTCACCAACTTCATGGTAAGACAATATTCACCACCTTAGATCTTGTTAAGGCTTATCACCAGATCCCGGTTGCTGCTGAGGACGTCCACAAGACAGCAATTACTACACCTTTTGGCCTGTTTGAATTCCCTTACATGTCATTTGGACTATGCAATGCTGCTCAAACGTTTCAACGCTTTATAGATGGCGTGCTTAGGGGCTTAGACTTCTGCTATGCTTACATCGACGATATCCTAGTAGCTTCAGAGTCAGAAGAACAACACGTATTACACTTAAAACAGCTCTTTGACCGTTTTTCTACTTACGGGATTCTCATTAACCCAAGTAAGTGTGTTCTAGGAACATCAGTCGTTAGCTTTCTAGGGTATGAAGTGTCTGGAGAAGGTATCAAACCTTTGCCTGAAAAGGTTAAAGTCATCAACTCATATCCTAAACCTAAAACAGTTAAGGAACTAAGGAGGTTTATTGGTATGATCAATTTTTATCGAAGGTTTTTGCCTAACACGGCGGAGCATCAAAGCTTACTAAACGAACTACTGAAGGCTAATGTGAAGGGAAATTCCCCTGTCAACTGGACCACAGCAAGCAATGAAGCATTTGAGGCTTGCAAGCAAAGCCTTAGTAAAGCTGTGATGCTGTCTCACCCTGTACCAGATGCTCAATTGGCCATTTTCTGCGATTCTTCCGCCCATACTGTGGGGTGTGCGTTGCAGCAAAAGATAGGTGATAACTGGCAGCCTTTGGCCTTTTTCTCAAAAAAATTAACCCCTGCTGAACAAAATTACAGTGCCTACGACAGGGAGTTGACAGCAATATATTTATCGGTAAAGTACTTCAAACATATGTTAGAAGGTAGGCAGTTTACCATTTTCACAGATCACAAACCACTCACTTTTGCATTTAATCAAAAACCTGACAAATGCTCTCCCCGCCAATTTCGTCACTTGGAATACATTGGGCAGTACTCAACAGACATCCGTCACATCTCTGGACAAGGTAATGTGGTAGCTGACACCCTCTCCAGAATTGAGACAATTACCGTTCCATTGGACTATCAGGCATTAGCAGACTCACAGAGCAAAGATGAAGAGTTAATACGTCACATACAGTCTGATTCCAGCCTGAAACTTCTACAGGTCCCAATACCAGGAACACAGGTTTTGCTTTACTGTGACATATCTACTCCCATCCCTCGTCCCTTCATCACAAGGCCATTTCGACAAACCGTTTTTAACAGTTTACATAACCTTTCTCACTCAGGTATTAAAGCTTCATTGAAACTTGTCAGTCAACGTTTTGTCTGGCCTTCAATGAACTCTGACTGTCGTCGATGGGCCCGTTCTTGTATGGCATGCCAAAAGTCCAAGATATCACGTCACAACTGGACTCCTGTAGGTATGTTCGCCCCTCCATCTTCCAGGTTTGAGCACATACACATTGACCTTGTTGGTCCGCTACCTGTCTCCGAAGGTTACAGGTACTGTTTGACCTGTGTCGATCGTTTCTCAAGGTGGCCAGAAGCAGTACCAATCGAAAACATAGAAGCAGAAACAGTAGCACGAGCACTTTTTACCACTTGGATTTCGAGATACGGAACACCACTACGAATTACAACAGATCAAGGTCGGCAATTTGAGTCAAGCCTGTTTAAACACCTAGGAGATTTGTTAGGTTCGACTCGTCTCAGAACAACTTCCTATCACCCATCGTCAAATGGACTAGTTGAACGTTTTCACCGTCAACTGAAGGCAGCCATCAGATGCCACGCAACAGCACGATGGACTGAGGTATTGCCCGTCATACTTTTGGGAATACGGACAGCATGGCGTGATGATCTACAAGCTTCTTCAGCTGAACTCCTGTATGGTCAACCACTTCGCCTACCTGGAGAGTTCCTTACACTTAGCGATTCCAACCATGAACTTGACCCACAAAGTTTTGCCAAAGATCTGCGTCAACATTTCAACAACTTAAGACCAGTTGATGGAACAAGACATGGAGGTAGGACGCCATTCGTGTTCAAGGATCTCAACACATGCACTCATGTCTTCGTACGTACCGACATTTCTAAGGGTGCACTCGATCCCCCCTACTCAGGTCCTTACCTCGTCATTAGAAGATCTGACAAGACTGCAGTTATTCGGATGCGAGGCAATGATGTAACCATTTCGATGGATCGACTTAAGCCAGTCTATTCCTTACAACTCGATCATGATGATACCAGCGTTTCCAGAGACACCATAACTTCTACTCCTCCCTTTTCTCATTCTGACATTCAACAACGAGGTACCTTGACATCTAAACCTATTCTGAGATCTACACCATTAACTACGCGCTCTGGGAGGCAAGTTCATTTTCCAGTACGGTTCCAGAGTTGATTTTTTCGTGTTTGCTCAGCTACACAGCTCAACCACTGGCAAGGGGGTACTGTAGTGCCTAACTTACCTGTATATAAATCTTTATTTAACAGATGATATTTATTTGTTTACTTATTCATTCAATTATTATTGTTCACTTTATCTTTTTACTAAATACACATATTTTTACTCTTGTCTAGCATTTGTGAATTTACAACTTCAAGCCCCATGTATTTTAGCACTTTATCACTTAATCACAGTCTAGGACGCCCTTGATATTTTTTGATTAGAGATAATTTAATAATATGAAAACAATTCAATATTTAGAACTCATGGTATAGAGATTTTAGAATGTCTATTGTGGCAATGAGATGCCTTCAGGCTACTACTGAAGTACCTAACTGGGTATCTGAGTACAAAAAGGTGTTTGCTTGGCAATCAGAAGGTTGACAATTTGATTTGTTAAAAGTCAGTAGCATTTTGATGGTTCTAAGCTGGACCCAGCTGAGCTGTCCTTGCTCATCGGCTTTAGAATATTAAATGGTCAAAATAAACAGCTGTTCTTAGTCAGTAACAAAGCGTACAAGGCAATGAACTTCATCGTACACTCATAATAAGATTAAAATATGCAACATCAGGTTTACATCTCGATGTAATGATAACGATGCTTGAGTTACTTCCTTTTCTGTTTAGGCCTGTCGCTCAACAGTTGATGGCCGGGGAGATGGTTCAGCCAGAACAGTTTGAATGTGTCACCGTATACTTTAGTGATATCGTTGGGTTCACTGCACTCTGTGCCCAAAGCACACCAATGCAGGTAAAACTTTGAATATACTTTAATGTTCATTTTAGAATTAAATAGCGAGAATTTTTTCCGCAGATTGATGGATCTGATTTGTGAGTGAGTTTTCAAATGTGAAAATTTTTGTAGGTATCTTTTTGTCTGGTTTCGCAACTAAACTGACTTAGTAATGTGTGGTTATGAGTTACTAAAGAAGTCAATATGAAATACTCACATCTTTCCTTTACCCTGTTGTATGTTACTGTATAACTAAAAAAATCACCAACGAATTAAGTAATTAACTTAAAATATGTTTGCAGGTGGTGAATCTGTTGAATGACCTTTACAGTACGTTTGATAGAGCAATAGGATTTTATGATGTTTACAAGGTAAGGGATGGTATTATTTTATTTGTTTGTATTTCATTTTAGGTTATAATTTACTGAAAATTTGCATGGTTACTTCAAATTAAAAGTGTAGAAAAAAATAATAAGCATAAAAAAATAAAGACTTCAGACTATTCTGCATAAACTATAAATACATTTGTGCATATTTTCCCAATCCCCCTATTCCAAGCTACAATTTACTGAGGTACAACGCTAAATGTTACTAAGAAACTTGGCACAAAAAAATATAAACAAGATTTAATATATTTTGGTTTTAGGTGGAGACGATAGGAGATGCGTACATGGTTGTGTCAGGGTTACCAGAACGTAACGGGGACAACCACGCCAGAGAAATATCCCTGATGGCTCTCTCTATTTTAGACGCTCTACACTCCTTCAGCATTCAACATCGGCCTGACTCTCAGCTTAAAGTGAGGATAGGAATACATTCAGGTAAGGAAAGATCCAATTGGCAATGTAGTGTTCCACACAGTGGCGGATCTAGAACAGCCACAAGGGGGGGGGGCGAACCGCCTGTCTGGGGGGTTTTGGGGGAACCCCCCTGAAAAATTTATGTAAACTAAGTCTCCAAAATGACAGTTTTATATGATTTCTTTGTCCTATGTTAGTGTGACAAATTATTTTATGCATTTTGTATGCACTATTATCACCTGCTGTCACAGTACTGTTTTCCCCTCCATCTCATACAACAGTAAAGTTCTATTCTGTTTATTTCTGTGTGTACTTTTAAGGGTCTTGGAATATCGTGTATGTGGCTCAGTCTTCATTTATGAGCAAAGCTGGATCTCAATACTAAACGTTATATTAGTTTACTTTAAAGGGAGGATTTTTATGATTTTAATTTTTTAAATTGTTTGAAACAAAGAAACACATTCTAGAAAGTGTACTATAATAGTTTTTTTTACGACTTGAACCATCTCTAGCAACTGACCAAAAAAGCCAACAAGGATTAGTGTATGATCCTTTTCTTTTGAGTCTTCCATCAAAGTATATGCTCGAAGGACTGATTGCTGTTCTTGAACATACGGAGGAGAGTTGTTCATGTCTCTTGAATTGAGTCCACAAATAGAAGACTGTTTGTTTGTCAGAATCCCGTGAGACAAGGTGGAATGAGACGAGGTCTACCACAATCATGTCTCAACAGGTTTACTAAGGTGGCCATAACTTGATGAGCATGTTAACATATTTAAGCTCAATTGTGAAATGTTTACTCAGTTAGTTCCTAGACTCAAAGTTCATAGAGTAACACTACCTTGTAAACCATATTGTAATAAACACTGCACTGTGCTCCTATTGCAGGGCCAGTATGTGCCGGTGTTGTTGGCCAGAAGATGCCCCATTACTGTCTTTTTGGAGACACTGTCAACACTGCATCTCGGATGGAATCTTCTGGGCATCGTGAGTATCAACTATTTATCTGATAAAATAAGGAACAAGTGATCCGAAAAGGTTTTAGTAACTGTTCAGAAAGCAGATTAACCTGAATGGGAAAGAGTTTATCCTGGTATAAGTAGAGTAGAACAAAAACAAAACAGAATAATTACAATATTTCATTTCACTAAGAGAATGTTTGAACAAGGAAGGTTTCAGTTGGGACTAAAGATGTCTTAGGCCCACTGGTGGTTAGGAAGTTGTTTATGACAGTATTGCCAAAATGTGCAGATTTGATTAAATTTGTTCACATTGAACAAGCATATATGAACCATGCGTAAGATTATTTCCATCTTACAAAATTACTTTGGGCTACAGTACAGTAGGCTACCTCTTATCCGGACACCTTTTAATCGAACATCGGATTAACCGGACTACACTCGGCGGAAATGACATCTCTTTAACCGGACAATTTTTATCAGCACATTGGTTTAACCGGGCTAGATCGGCAGGAAGTGGGCGGTACTGAAACGACTGTTCTCGTGGGAAAGATTTGAGACCAGTGATCATGTGTCTAAATACAATGCTCTCCAAAATTTAAGTTGAATATCACATTAAACGGTCCGTTTTAACGTGTATTTGGGGACATCGGTTTAACCGTAAAACCCGTTATCCAGACTGGCCTCGGATCCAAGGAGTCCGGATAAGAGGGAGTCTACTGTACCTTTTCTTTGGTTAGATAACTTAAAATTACAGATAATATCTCTGGTTTAGACTAACGGCTACAGAACATGTCTCTAGTACATAATAAGACCAACAGCTACAGAATATATTTCTAGTACGGAAAAAGATCAACATCAGCTACAGAAAATATATCTATTGCAGAAAAATATCAATGACTCAAATGATGCTATTTATGTATACTATAGGTTCATTTTTTTCGATCTACTACATACCTCCCTTGTTTACTATCTGTTTCAGCACTGAGAATCCATGTAAGCGAGGCGACCAAGGAAATCTTGGACAAGTTCGGGACTTTCCAGCTAGAGCTGCGAGGCGAGGTGGAATTGAAGGGCAAAGGTCGGATGGTGACCTACTGGCTCATCGGTTGTACAGAGCCAGACCCTCGACCTCCGACACCCCTTCCTTCCCACAGTGAGAACACCGATGTTAACCCTTACCCACTCATCTTCCCTGAGCTCAGTGTTGTCACCATTCCTAAGTAAAATAATACTTTTTGCTTCCACAGTGAAAACACTGACAGCAATGCCTACTAATCTTCCTCAGTGTTGTCACAAATGCTGAATAAAAGATGTCTCTCCACGACAACAGTATAACACTGATATAAAACTTTGCCCAATAATCTTCCCAAGGGTCAGTGTTGCCACTATTCCAACAAAAAATATCCTTCTCCTCTCCTACAGAATAACACTGACACTGACATACATTATATCACTTTCATTCAGTGTTCCAACTGAACTAATTAAAATAACCCTTTCTGTTTCAATATTTAAAATAATTATTTATAGTAATACCTACCCCTCGTCATTCCTACGGTAAAACACTGATATAAACCCTTATCCTACATCTTCTCCTTGTTCTCAGTAAGTTATTAATACAGTACCACAACCCTAAATAAATCATAATAACCTAAATAAAATAATCATCTCTCCTTCCACAGTGAAAACACCAACTCTTACTCATTTATCTTCCCTGAGCTCAGTGTTGCCTCATTACCAAATTGAATATCCCCTTCTTTTTCACACTATACCAACATTAACTCAATAACCTTCCCTAGCTAAACGGACATTAAAAAATGTTAGCCATACTCATGTATTTAAATACCCAAATATATCCGCAGGATTGAAAAAAAGTATTTGGAAAATTGCTGATCTGGATTGTGATTATGATTATTATATGTGAGAATGGAATAAAATAATTAATGGTTACGGATATTGCTGCATAAATGCAATAAATTTATTTTATGCAAGATAGCTTAATGTTTCATGGCCCTTGTTACTTTTTAATTATCACACATATTTTATTTAACTCAAAGGCTTTAATTATAATAATTCACTTGCTTTTTTCATTCATAATTTATCACTGGTGTAGTTTTTTTTAAATTTCCAGATCCAAAATATTTATGTTCTTTGACTTAGATGGGTAACATTCAGAGTTAGAGAAAACACTACTTCCACAAATAATAAAAATGGTAGCTTTGCCTTCACCACTTGACCACTTGTGTCAAACATCCCTTTTAAAATGTATTTGTTGAATCTATTGTGATGAAATTGTTACCAATACTTTTAATTCAGATTTATTATTGTTTAATTTAAGATTAAACATTACCTAATTGTTGTACAATTCCATGAAATATTTAATGTTTCACAAGCGCAGAAAAATATCAGTAATTTTATATTTTAATATTAATTCATAAAGTAAACCCTCATTTATCCACACTAATTATTGGAGATCACCTGGGGTAATAAAAAACATCTTAATAGGAAGAAAAGGGCAGTGATATTTGAGGATTGTTTTGGTACCGGTACCTCTTGCGTATTGAAGTAATACTATTTACAGAAAAAGCTTAAATAGTGTATTTTGATTTTTTAAGTAAACTACCGTTATTGCAAATGTAAAATGCATTAAAAAACGTTATAGTTTCAGTGGTTTTATGACATTTTTTTAGCTGACAGTTTTTATCAAACAAATCTTATATTAATGTGATGATCTGGAATAATGAAGGTTTACTGTTGTTATATAAAGTTTATTAATGTTGAAAACACTGTTACATTGATTATAAAAATGGAATAGTTTAAATTGATTGTAAAACTGAGCTATTAAGATCCAGATTTTGGGATACTTCTTGGGAAGCTACTTAATACCAAAAACAAATGGAGTTTGATCAAGTTAATGACGATCAATGGACAGAACCTAAGTGTCTTCTTCTATTTTTAGGCTTCAAATGTTAGATTAGGCTGGTGTTGTCAGAGCAAAAATCTGTATTTTGTTTACCAATAAACTCTACAGGATAAATATTCATGTTTTTTGTCATCCTTTAGGTGATCTTCCTATTCAAAAAGAAAGGCAAAAATGGTTTAATGGTATGGCTCAGATGTTCAGCAGTAGGTCTGTCTGTACAAGAAAAAATGGATGGTCGCTCTTTCGATAACTATCTGTGTATTAACAGATTCCAAACACCAAAAACATTATGATACCAATAACCATGAGGTAGTTTTAGAAAGTGATCACAACAAGGTAAAATACTAAAATCCATTTTTATTTTGTTAGTAATTTTACAAACTATAGATATAATAGATATTCTATTGTTTACCCAATTCAATGTACAATGAAGGGATTGGATCCAAGTTGTTAAGCATTTCGAATTTTGTTCAGCTGAATGAAGAGAACAACAAATGTAGTTACTTGGCAGAATCCCTGTAAATAAAATTATAGTTTGAAATATTTTACATTTGTTAGAGCATTTTAAATGCAACCTGTAAACAAATCGTTTTATCAACCACATATCTGGGTAGCTGAGTGGTTAAGTGTTGCCAGTTCGATCATGAGAAAAAGTCTGTAGCTTTTACGGAAATTAAAAACTGGAAAAACTGTTATTAAACAATTGGTCTGTGAAATGGTTCTGACTAAATCAACAACTAATCTTAGTGAGTAAAGCCTGGTTCACATACGTAGAGTAGAGTTTCTAGTGATACTTTCTCGTCCACTCTACTGATTTTAAGGCTCGATTACACAGTGAGAGTCAAAAAGGGACTTTTTACATGCAGCTTGTAAACTGCCCAGTGTACTAGCTACACTTGCTTGATTGATGCTATGGAAAAAGTTAACCATTTCCTCATCTTTACTTGCAACTCACCAAGTTTTAACTTCCCTCGTGTGCCCACATAGTGGCATTTGCGCAAGCAACAAGAAATATTTAGCTTGATTATTTTGGAGGAATCAGTAAACAGCTGGATTTGTATCTCGCTTGTAAAAATTGCCCTGTGCAATCGACCCTTAACAAAGATACATGAGGCATCTCCCATCTCCCTCATTTCACACTAATTTTCAATTAATATTTGGGTTGGCATGTGCCTGTGAGTGTAATTTAAGTTGTGTGATGCAGCATAATTTTCTAGTTTTGTTCAAATTTTTATCCACTGGTTAAAAAATATAATGTACTGAACATAATTTGGATATACCATTTACCTTAAACAGAAGTTTTCGTCCAACATTAAAGAAGCCAAAGGCATCAACGACAAGTTTAGTTTGGTCTAGTTGTTCTAAGAAGAGAATTAGCTGAAACAATAAATAACTATTAGTTTTTTTTTTTTTTTTTTTTTAAAGAAAAAGCACTTCACTTAAGAATACAATAAATAAGTACAACCAACTTACCAAAGAAAAAAGTTTGGTAAAAGTACACAGAAAAGTTCATAGCGCAATAAACTTAATATTTCAAACCTACAAAAGGTTCTTTCAGAAGAAAGAAGTTCTGTAAAGAAAACTGACACTATTTTTTGTGTTTGTTGGTGAGTTTTGTGGTTACCATTCAAACTTCATTCTTCTGAAGGCCCCTTTAAAGGCGAAACTACCTCTGGAAATTTTTCTTAGGCAAGTTCATTGTATATCCATTCCTTCTTCATGAATATTACTTTGTTAAATGAAAGAAAAAAAATAAATCATAACATAAAGGAAATTGAAATAGGTAAACAAGCATATTATGCCATAAACTTAAAAAATAGTAGTTTACGCAACGATTGCGTTAAGTGAGTCTTTACGACACGAGTAGAAAATTTAAGGCACGAGCCTTGGCGAGTGCCTTAAAAACTTCTACGAGTGTCGTAAAGACTATTAACGCGAGTTGCGTACACTACTTTACCTACGACCGTTTTTTAATTACTATCAATCTGGATTTAATTACTAACAATCACTAATGATAACTTTTTAGAGAGGTTATGTTTTCGTGTATTGTCATTGCCACTGAAAGTGATGCAACGACTTGTTGTATAATCAGCTGATTTCCTGTAATTATGTGTTTGTTAAACTTCATTAAATATTACATTGCTAGCAGCATTCTTACCATAAATAATATTGTATCAGGTACAATTAGGAAAATATTTAATTTATTTTTGGACTTCCACCAACTTAATTAAGAATACGCGAGTATCAACATGAACAATTAAATTGGTCAACTGATCAGCTGATTAGTTGACGTTCGAAGCATTACAATTTTAATTCTTTTCTCTCAATACTTGAACCTCATTGGTCCGTTACCTGTGTGGATATGAGAAAACTATGCGGATATGAAATGAAACTATGCGGATATGAAATGAAACTATGCGGATATGAAAGTAAACAGCTGTAAAGTGAAACTTTTCAATTCTAAGAACTGGACTGAAATGGCTACTTTAAAAAACGGTCGTAGGTAAAAAATATTTCAATTTAAGAGTACAATCATTTTAAACGGTTTGGACAATATACATCCTTATGCACAATCTGATCATTTTGAGCAAAGTATAATTTATTTCTCAAAATCCACCTCTGAAAACACCAAGTGCTATAGGTATCTGTCCTCATCAATATGACTTTTTTCTTTCTACAAGTGTGTGTGTGTGTGTCTTTAGTTTCTGGAAGCCAATGAGACCTGCTGGTTGTCCAAAACTAATTTAAAGATCCTAGTAAAAGAAACAGGTGAGCAAAGTGAAAGCTCAACTTTGCAAAAACTTATAACATGCACCCATGTTTAACGACATTGCAGTAAATCAAACTTACTAAAAAATTAACCTTATTGGCTTATGAATAAAAATAAATTATCGCACCTCATCTTTTGCGCTGTCTTGCAATTTACTTAAGTCTGCATGTAATAGAATGGTCCTTGTTTTCTTTACCTGTAAAATAAATCTTTAATCAAGAGTATTTACAAAACCTTTTCTTGTAAATTAACATGTTTTGAATTGTTAATGTGTGTAATGTTTTTTTTTTTTTTTTGTGGCCAAGAAAATAACATGTTGATATTTGAAACAGGTTTCAAGGTGGTAACAAAATTTACGGTGAGTGATAGTTACTACTGAATTCAACATTTTACTTACACATAAAAATCACTTAACTATAAAATCCGAGTACATAAAAAAATAATGTATTAAAAACTTACCGTTTCCTTTAAGTCGGCTGTTATTCCACAAAGCCAAAGCAAGTATGTGTTACTGAGAATTATATACATAATGTAGTAAACAACTATACCAATATATATGTTTACAGAAAAATAATCCAACACCCATACAGTAAGCATGTAAAAGTCATTAACTCTTACATAAAAATCAGCCCCCAAATAAACAAGAATTAAAAACAAATCTGTTGAATATAAACTGACACACTTTTTAAAAACTGTTGTGACGTCTACCAATTGTATTTTGTACTGTCTTAACTCTCTGGATTTGATTTGAGATGTTGAAAGAGAATTGTTTACATTATATAAGATCCTCAATGACGAATTGCAAGTAAAGATCAATTGAGACACAACACAAAATGGTTTAGCCTTTCCTGGGTAGTATCCTATTATTTGTGTCAGGAAGAAATGCAGTTTTGATGAAGGTGCACCATCACTGAATATTAAATACATCAAAATAATTTGGAGGACACTTAAAACCATGTTGAACAAAATAAACTTTCCAAAAGTCACAAAGAATTTGTCATTTTCACTGAGATTTTTCATGGTATGAGAAAATAATATTTTGGTCCTTTTGACTTTGCAGAATCTAAGAAAAAATACCACTGATATAATGATTTGCCCGAGGACACAGTTATAAAATTCGGGTTCAGTGCCGGGAAAAGAGAAGTAAATACACAAATATTTAAAAATGGCATATGCACTCCAAACTGTTCCTACAAAAAATATGAATCCTAAGGATGAATAGTTAAGTTTTAAAGTGTTATTTTCTTTCTTTACAATAAAAGGAAACCCTCCAAACAAACAATTAAACCAGAAAAACAACTTAAACCACATACTACTTTAACTTTAGTAACAGTTTTGAGTACGCTAGCTTGAAAGACTAGCAATCATTTTCACATTGTTAGCAGAAATAAATAATGAGTAACGAGACAAATTAAGGATAAACGGCTCCTGTCCTGAAAGTAAAAGTTTCACTAAATTACATGCTTTCTTAATGGCACTTTTATATAAAATTATTATTTGATCATTTTATTGATCAACTGTTCGACACTCGGAGAATATTTATGTGCAATTATGTAAGCAAAATAATAATTTATAAATTGTGGGTATTTGCAAAAATTTTAGGTAGGAGCTATAATTAAAGTTAAATTATTATTTGCATGCTATATGAGTGAGCTGCAAAACCATAGAGGATAACTAACATTAACTTCTTGACTCAGGATTTTTTCTAAGAATTACTTTTTTGATGTATTTTTGTTTGCAATATCATTTTATGTAGGTATTTTTATGACATTTTGAATTCAACTCAATGTCTATATTTAACCAAAATAAAAGCAAGTCACAAAAATCTCTATCCTCTTCCTCTATACTAGTGTAAAAAAAGCAAAACATTTGCTGTGTGCATTCCCTATTAAACTCGCTCATGCTGTCAATTACCAACCAATTGATAATTGAAAAAAAAACCGGAAACAGTTCATAAAACCTCCCACCAACTAAGTCAACCGTTGGTAAGCTTCTTTTGCATACATATGGGATTTGAATATTTTTTTTAATAATACTTTTAAATTGAAATGGTGACCATTCGAAGGTAGGTATCAAGCAAAATATGAATTGAGTAGGATGAAAGGCGTTATCTTGTAGTCTTGTTAGTGACTTTAGACAGGACTGTTTAATAGCCCATACAGCCAATGGAAACTAATGGACCTACAGTAGTTGATAGTGGAATCCAAACCACATTTTTGCCTTTTATTTTACGAACCGGGATGAGTGCTACTATAACTACTGTATGAGTGCACCTAAAACTCTAGTGGCAGTAGGTCAGATTTAAAGAACTTCTTGAGTGCCAGTGGGTTAGTAAGGTTGATGAGGTTAGTGGGATAGTAAGGTTACTCCGCCACAAAATACCATGACGAGCCACAATCGTGAAGCCACCTTGAAGGGTTAAGAATCGAGGTTTTAAGTTTGCCGTTGAAAAAAAAATCCTTTGTTTTGTCTCGTACTGTCTCATCTTTTCTCTCTTGTCCCATCTCGATCCCCTCGATACTTGGTTTATGTTATTTAAACAATTATAGTACAGTAAAAGGTCACTATCTCGACTTCCAGTAGCTTGAGAGTCAGTGTAACTCGACAGTCAACGGCTGACAGGGTGCACACAAAGAAGAATTGTTTTCAGAACAATTAGTTTGAGTTATTGAATGTTCGACTTTTCTTTAAAAATGGTTTACTCGTGTAAAAATTAGTCTGTTAGTTATACGATATTACCCTTATTTAAGTAATTGAGGGAGTGGTTTTTGTCTGTTGAGTCAGTAAAAAGCATAAAAAAATAGTAGATACTCATAGAAAAAGTCTTAAGCTAACATTGAAAATGACTATTTTTATTGCAACTATATTTGTAACAGCAGCTTTGTGTAAGAAAAAATGAACTTACCATTTTGTTCAAGTTTGCAATTATTTCACTAAGCCAAAACATGTGTCCGTTGTTTATAAGTATATATGAAGTGAAGAATATCATGGAAGCAATATAGGCGTTTAAGTTAGGAAAACTAGATAAGGGAGAAAAGAACTGTAGCGTCAACACATAGAAGTCATTAACTCTAACGTAAAAGTCAACTCCTAAAAGTGCGACAGTCAAACACAAATCTAAAGTGTACAGGTTAATACTGTCCCAAAAAACTTTGTTGTATTCTTCATTCAGATTTTTCAACCGTCTCATCCTTTCTTCTTGAAGTGGACAAGTTTCTAAGGAATCATTTATTTTTCCCACTGATTCACCCACTGAACTCATAAAATAGTTTAACTGAGATATTATACAAAATGGTTTTGATTTTCCTGGATAGTAACCTAACGTTTGAATCGTTACAGATATAAGCGTAAATGGACGCCCAAATAGTGTATACACTACTGTAACAGAACAACAACTCAAAAAAAGGTTAAACACAGCCAAATTAGTAAAACTTACAAAAAAGCTGTGCTTTTCGGGGAGATTTTTAAATGTGCGATCTAGTAAATACTTTGTTTGTTTTAATTTAAAAAATCTATGGATATAAATTAGAGAAGTACTCATCTGTACAATTAAACAACTGTATCTTTGGGGTTCTAGGCCAGGCCAATTGTAGAACGAACATAAAGAAGTCTTTACAGTATACATGCCATACAGCATCAGTGGAAAACAGATCAGCCCGAACACTGAATAGTTTATTTTTGAACTTTCAGTTTCTTGTTTCAATTTGAAAGGAAATCCTCCTAAGAAAAGGTTGAACCAAAAAAAGAAACTTCGTAGCATGTTTGAAGACTATGGGAAAGTTTTGTGCATTTAAGATTATATGTATGTACAGACTACTGCATTTCTTAGCCTTGTAATGTATTTCTAAAAATATAAAATCACCCATCAAGTATAATATGGACAATAGGATCTATAAGTGCAAAGATGGTAATTGAATCATTAACTATCAATACAAGAGGGAAAAAGTAAATCGCTTGTTTATTTAAGTATGTAATTGGAGTAAGACTGAAATTATTTTGGTGACAGTTACTGTTTGGGACAGGTGTAATAGGTAAAACGTTTATGGATGGAGTGGCATAATAGACTGATCAGCATATCAACAGAATAAAATAAGAAGAGTAGTTACTAAGCAAAATAAATATTGAAGAAATGCATTAAAATGCTGCTCTGAGATTATGAGATTAGTTGATTATTCCATTAGAGTACCTAATACTGTAGGTTTAAAAAATAAAAGAAAGACTCCTGTGTAAGTTGACAAGGAAAAAAAGACCGCAAATTTTTTTTTCTCATATCTACACCAGTGGCATTTTTGTAATGAAGTCAAACGCTTTTAAGGGAAAGCGGTCGAAACCCATTAAATGTTTGTGGATGTGCCAAGGATTGAACCCGTCCCTCCCGCACCAAAAGATGCTAACCACTAGCTAACACACCCAACTTTCTAGTCAGATTGAAGTCAGGAAGTTCTGCCATTTAGAATTAGATAAATATGTATAGTGGGAAAACTTACAAAACAAATAGAAAAAACTTATGAGTCAAACATTTAAGAATTATCTTTTAAAAAAATCCTGTTTTACCCATGCTAGGGAGAAGCAAAAACACACACTCCAAGGTAGTTGGGAAAAAGCCTTAAAAAAGGACATTCCGAAAATGATGCTCGTCTGCTGTTTAACCCCCTTTGGAAACACACAAAACTATTTTCTGGGTATTGCAGAGTTAAAAAAGGATCAAATTTACTTCAACAATTGATCAAAACCTTCACCAATATCGCAAATCATGTTTTACATCCATGATGTGCAATAATGTCCAAAAAAAACCTTAACTCATTCCATCTGATTGACTGACAACAGATTAATATATTAGGGAATAAGAAAAATATGATTTTTGGAGTAAGATTTGAATTTCTATACAACATCAAGGTATTCCTCGAGGTATTTACTTAGTGGCCTATGCTCTACTCAGCTGATTGACTTATTTACTCCCTGCTTGAAGAATGATTCTCATTTGCTTTTGCTATCATGAAAGTGGCCATGACAGGATCAATTTCGACCTTGAAAACATCTTTGTTATCAAAGGGCTCAATTTGAACAAAAACAAGAACACACTGCATCTGTTATCCTACAGAATACTCTGAGAGAAAATTGGGTCAAAGACTTATACTCTATGCATGACGCTAAAATCTTGACATTGAGTTAATTCCTTTAAAATGTACCTTGCCTCTGTTTTGCTCTTTAAAATACATTTATCACTGATTTAATTATGCCTATTTTTATCAAGTAAAACTTATATTGAATAACAATTTGTTCTAAAACAAAAGTTGTTGGACATTCCTGTGAGGACATGCCAAATGTCTGATTCGGGGTGACTCAAAGAATCAACACATAACGTTGACTTGCACTCGAGCCATCCACAGTTTATTTCAGGCAGAGAACTCCTCATAATTTTCACACCAGATCTAACCAAAACAGGTTTTGACCCCTTTATCTACAGTGTTGCCCCTAGACAGAGGAGGCAAACACAGTACGTTGTCTCCCCGAACTGTAGACTTAGGTTTGAATCATGTCTGGTGAATGGCAGAGTTTGGCAGGAGAGACACTTTTCAAATAAACAGTGAATGGCTTGCAAACGTTTGCAGAATGGGTAATGGAAGTTAGCACTTATTCTTACCATACATGTGTTTCTACCTAATCTTGTTTAGGCTTGTTTAAAGCCTAAATCTAAATGATGATTCTGATTCTGATTCTAAGGAAAACTGTGAAAAAACAGGCATAACTAAACCAACTACCACTTGTTATTGATACCACTTATTGGTCGATTACAATTACCTGATTGTTCAAGTGTTTGATTGCTTCAGAAAGCCACAGCAAGTTTGAAAGGTTCGTAATAGCGTAAATGAAGAAAAATGAGGAATTACACAAAAAGCGTTTCAGTAAAATTTTAGAGTCAATAAAAGCACCAGAGAGCATCACAAAATCGTTTAATCTGATGTATGAATCAGCAGCCACGATGCTGAATATGAGAAATATGTCAACACCGTAGACAGAAATTGTTCGTCCGAACAGTTCACAATATAAATTAAACTTATTCCGTAACACTTTCACTGTAGGGGGCTCTAAATGTTCGGTCATCATGTTAAAGTTCAAATTAGTTATGGATTCCTTCAAAGAGGATACAATAAATATACACTGTGAAGATATTCCAAAATAAACAGACTTTGATAGGTTAAATGCAAACCAAAACTCCATAACTACAACAGGGTTAAAACGGCCAAATGACCATATCATAATACCGATTTGTAGGGTGGTCAAAAGGTAATTGGAGATGAAAATAACTATACTGGTCACTAAAAATTGTTTTGATTCCATTAAGTGTTCAGTAACCATCCGAAATAGCAGACTTGTGTATTTCAAACGACACAATTTATATAGCAACATGAAAATCAAACAATAATGAGCAAAAAAACAGTTGTACATTTGCGGTTCATAACCAGGTACTCTCCCAAACCCTAAACATAGAAGAGGACTAACGCACGAGTGATAAAAGTTCCATAGTAAAACGAGGATGAAGAAAATTCCGATGATAATTTTGTTTTCTACGTATAATCTGCCGTTTTGTTTCTTTAAAAGGAATGGAAATGCACCACAAACAAAATTTATGTAACAGAATATTGACAGGAGCATGGCGAGCAAATGTGTGACAAAACTGAGCAATCAAGAGTTGTTATGAAAATTATAGTTGAAATTTTAGTGGTTCTTCTATTTACCAATCATAGCACACATTAAAATATAATAACATTTGATACTATTTAAGTACTCCAACAAAGTTTTATTAATGTGACCATTATGAAACAAATTATAGGCTGATTTGTAATCAATAGAAATTATCTTGTGATGGAGGCACATTTTGTGCTTTATGTATTTATAAAATGTAACATGTTATTTACTTTTAAGTTGAGTGTAAACAATAACAAGTATGGATTTGATTATTTAAATATTGACCTAATGATATAAATACCCCCGCTGCAGCAAACCTGCAGACCAAGCGAATTCCCATTTGCCTGATCGGATTAACACTAAAATGTCTTCTTAAAAATATCACATTTATTCCCTATTTAAATAGCATCAGTTTAACGAGTACCTAGGTTTGCTGCAACAGGGAGGGTAAAAAGGTTTTTTTTAATAACCAAGTTGAAAAATAAATCTTGGACAAACACTAAAAAGTATCTTTACCTTTGTCAAGCAGCTCAAATGTTTTAACTGTTGGTTACGGCCGTTTTGGCATCACAATGAACGGCTGAAGCAGTGTCGTTGAAGTTAGAACACATAAGACAAAACGATCAAAAATTATAAAAACGAACAGGCCTGTCGCACAAACGGTAATGGTTGACATTTTCAACGCACTGTAAATATTCATGTGTAGTGTGTTTTCACTTCACCGATGCTACTACAGTCGAGATTTGTGTCTGATGATGGTATTTGAGTTGCTTAACGAAGGTAAATCCTACTTTTTAGTTGCGTCACAGCTCAGGGTCTAAAACCCTCAACTTTAATTGGACAAAAAAAAAATAGAAGAATGCTAAGAATGCTTTATAAATAAAATCAATGGAATAACCAGACACCATAAAGGCTTAGAAATAACTAAATACAGTAGACTCCCTCTTATCCGGACTCCTCGGGACCGAGGCCAGTCTGGATAACAGTTTTTCCGGTTAAACCGCCGTCCCCCAAAACTCGGTAAAACGGACCATTTAAATGCATACTGTATAAGACGATAATGATTATTACATATTTAGAAATGTGATCACTGGTCTCTAATCTATCCTACAAGAACTGTCGTTTCAGTACCGCCCATTTCCTGCTGATCCAGTCCGGTTTAATTGATGTGCTGATAAAAATTGTCTGGGTAAAGAGATGTCATTTCCGCCGAGTGTAGTCCGGTTAAAAGGTGTCCAGATAAGAGGGAGTCTACTGTACGTGGAATGGCTAAGTTTCAGAATAATAAAACCTAAAATGACCTGATACACAACTAAAAATACAACCACAAAGTAATAATATGGAACTAAAAAGTTAATCTGTGTGTAATGATAAGTTTATTTTGGTGGCGTGAAAAATCTTGTGTATATTACAAGCACAAACGGTCATTGCCGCTCTCAAAATGTATGGAATGTATGGCCGCAAAAAGTAATGGCTTCGCTCTTATTTTTCCTAAAGTGGAATAAGATATTGCTCAAAACACTCTGCCCCAAATAACTGTTAAGTTTTTGCAAAAGAAAAAGAGTTAAGGGTTTCTTTTATACTGACAATTTTACCACAGTATTAGAATTTCAACAGACGTATCGGATATAGGAAATCTTCCGAGAAAAATATTTGTAATACAGTAGAACCCCTCATATCCAACCATGACAGGATCGGGCCATGGTCGGAATGGCCACCAGTTTGGATATCGAGAGGAGCATATCTTTCAGTCTTGGCAATACCTGTGCACATCCTGCAGTCTCAGCGACAGCAGTGATCACCTCTACCGCAGTTACGGCAACATCCATGATCAGCTTTTTGGTTAACAGAATGCGCTCAACATTATTGCCAACAATTGAAGGAGGACAAGTGACGGTTGGACTCTAGGTCGGATATGAGAGGTTTTACTGTACACATATTACCTGGATATTCAAATGTTTGACTGCTTCTGAAAACCACAGCAGGTTTGATAGATTGGTCACAGCGTAGATGAAGAAGAACGCGACGTTTACACAAAATGAGTTTAGAGTAGTTTTTGTATCAAATATTCTAAAAATGAGTATTATAAAATCATTCACTCTAATATAAGAGTCAGCTGCAACAATTAATACAAGGAAAAATATATCCACACTATAAACAGAAACAGTTTTCCTGAATAGTCCTTGAAATATTTCGTGTTTATTTTGTATAAGTTTTAAGTTGACCGCTGGTAATTTATTTCCACTTATCTTCTTATTTAATGTACGAATAGATTCTTTCAATGAATAAATAATGAAAATAGGTTGAGAAGAAAAACTAAAATAGACTGCCTTTGATACGTTGAATACACATAACCAGTTAATAATTAACGGTAGGAAAACCCCATTATCAAGTCCAAATATTCCAACTTGTGCTCCGGTCAAAATAAAATCCAAGCCTAGAACTGCAACGCAAGTTCTTAAAAAACTTTCAGATTCTAAAACATTTTCAGTGACTTTCGAGAACAAATGTTTAGTATTTTTCAAATTGTACACCTTATGTGCAAATATGAAAATTGAGCAACCAGAAGAAAAAAAGCAATTGTAAAGTTGTGGTTCGAATCCAGGAAAGTTGACGTAGCCAGCACAAAGAAACGGACTGACACACGCGTAGTAGTTGACCCAAACCATAACAAGTACGCATGGAATACCGGGTAAACAATACTTTAATCTCATAGAATTATTTTCTCTTTTCAAAACAAATGGGAAAGCACCGAAAATACAATTTACGTAGCTGAATAAAGAAAGTAACATGATGTAAATAGGTCCACTGTGAGAACTGTAACTGACACTGAGGTAAAAGGGAGTAAAGGGGGGTAGCAGACAGAGAGCTAAAAGAAAGAGTGAATAATTAATCATGAGTTAACACTGTCGTTAGTGTCAATGACAGCAAATTCATCGGATAATCATAGCCTAGCAGAATTTGAATGTTTAATTTGTAAATTGATAATATCTTCAATAATCAAATTTGTCTCTTTAGTCTGTATAGTTGAATGTAAACCCTCGTCCATTCAGACCCTGTTTTCACTGGCAGATCTAAAAGTGTATCAATATTTTTTCTGAGTGAGTCCACTTTAAAAAGCCAAAGCTATTTCAGTTAAACTTTTAGATAAATTCTTGGTAATTTTATTTTGGAAGAATTTAGCAAATAAATGTCATGACTCAATATTTTAGTATTCTGGTATTTTTTATTTTTTACATAATAACTGATATATTTGGAGCATTAAGCTCAATACTCAATAGGAAAATATAATGTACTACAAACATTAGTTTTAAAACAAAATCAAACCAAAGTTTTACTAAAACAGCCAAAGCTGTTTCAGAGGAACTCCTAAATCAAATTTCATTCAATTTTTTTCGAATCATAAAAAAGGAATCATGGTTAAAAGGCTTTTTATTGCTAAATTTTACATTCAGGCTTCTGAAACAACATTTAGCACTACCAGACTACCTATGCCAGATTACATCTGTGGCTCTGTTCTTATTTAACATTTATTTAAAAGCCAAGTCTCTTATATTATCAGTACTAATTTAACCTAATAACATAAAAAGTAAAATTTAGACAACAATGTAACTTTTTAAGTTTATACTGAAATTATTTTTAAATAATAAGTTTGTTTATAAAACTAGCGTTTATAAGAAGCCAGCAGAGTTGTCCTTCGTACAGGGTTAGCGTACAAGTATAAAATGCTTATTGCAGTTATACTTGTGTTTTGGGTTTGCAATGGGAGAGGACACGTTTTAAAAGTTTATTTCTCACAGCTTTTTGTTGCTGCTTGTTTCAAATTAGCTTTTGTCGTAAATGCAAAAATAATTGTTAGTGCTGTTGTAGCTGTTGGTAAACCTTAACTTTTTAATGGCAAAGTTCCTTTTAAATATGAACACTCATAAGGTTAACATTGGAAACTCTAGAGCCACTGGGGCGGTCCCGTTACGATTTTTGAGAGAAGAACATGTCTATATGTTAATCGGGGAGCTATCATCATACCAAATTTCAACCCAATCCAACCAGTAGTTAATGCGTGATTGAACTTCAAACAAACACACAAACTTTCATATTTTTATAATATTAGTAGTATCAGATGAGATAAGATATGGAATGGACTAATACACTCTAAAACTGAGGAATATATTTATTAAATAATATGTAACAACCTAACTTATCTCATAAAGTTTACGAAGTTCGTTAATTTCTTCTGGCGAACATTCTGTTTTTCTAAGGCAATGGTCAAAGAGCTTAACTAAGTCTGAAACAAAGCAACAATTTTAATTGTAGTAGCACAGTTAAGAATTGAATTCACTGAGGTTACATTTAAAGGAAAAAATATTTCATTACTATCATCACTTTAAATTTAATTGGATTAATGTCAAGGTCAAGTCAAGAGATAGTTGTGTATGGTGTTCTCTGTTCTCATTCAACCACAGTAAACATTATAGTGGACTTTGACCTCATTGATTTGGCCAGGATTTAGGCTGCTTGAGTTATTATTTTTCATTTGTAGCAGAAAAAATGTAAACGGTAACGGTAGTTAAAATGAAGAACATTTTGCTTAAATTTTTAGTGTAAAAGCCACTGCTGACAGTTTTCTTTGCCAATAAGCTGACCAAACAGTAGAAATTCACCCCCACTAATTCAAAATTATATTGTTGCATGAACTCTCATGTAAAATTGTTTTACAACTTTTGTGATAACCTCAAAATGGAACACATTTAATGCGGCTTAAGATTTTTTTAACAAGATTTAAGAAGTCTTTTTGCACAGTTCAAAGTCAATGTCAATGAGTAACTAAAATATTTCTCCAATTGGTTGACCTGAGTAGGAATTGACTTAAAAACTTTGTATTACTTGTTCTTCTTTCATTTGGTCTCAAAGACAAATAAATTCACAATAATCACAATCCAAATATTTACAGAGTTAAATACTTACTTGACTTATCACTTGTACTCATAAAGAGTGTCAGCGTAGAAAATCTTCTAACCCTTGTAAGACCTTTAAGGTAACTCAGTACAGCATCTTCCTTTGATATGAACTCTGACGACAACGTGTCTAGGATAGATGAGAACATTCCACTTTCTAAAGCATCCTTGAATATGTCCGATAGACTTTCTCCAGGTATTTGCTATCAAAATAAAGAAAATAATGTTATAATCACAATATAACTTTAATTGCCTAATCACTTTTTTAGGCTTTAGATTTTTGTATAACAATATTCTCTAACTATTAATGCAGACCTAAATGGGGGTCATTCCACATCAAATCATCCACAAAAAATTCAAATTGTCAGATTTTAATGAAACTTGGAGGTTATGATCTTCCTACTAAGATATGAAAATATTCCAAATTTCAACTATTTATCTCAAACGGTTTATGATTTATAGCATTTTAAACTTTTGGAATATTTGACGTTTTGGGTCGCCGGAATTTTATCCCCCTGGAATTTTACCCCCTGGGCAAAGCTGACGTCACTATGACGTAGTAACCTGAGTGGCCAAAAGTTTGTTCGCGGCCGGAATTTTACCCCCGCGGATTTGGAAGTCTAATGAAAATAGTCAGAGCGTGATTAATTAGATTAGCGATAAAAACCGGAATTTTACCCCCTGTCCATATAACTAGCGTTTAGGCAACTGAAGATGTACGGGCCGGATTTTTACCCCCGGAATTTTACCCCCGGAATTTTACCCCCCGGAATTTTACCCCCTAGCTGATTTTAGAAATTGAATAATTGATTTTTTAATTTCTTTTTTTTAATTAATTGCAAACATTTCATTATTTAGTAGCCTATCTTTATTTATTTATTTTGTAATCTCAACTAAGTAAACAGAATTCGCTGTTTTATTTTGATCATATTAACCAACAGTTGGCTTCAAAGATCGAATCCTGACACTCGAATCTCAAAATTAATATTAAAACCCTGTTCGATTAGTTAATGATACATATAAATTAAGATAGGCTACTTAATAATAAAATGTTTACCGTTAAATTAAAACTGAATGACGATAATTAATCATTCTCACTAATTTATATCTGGTCAGGGGATAAAATTCCGGGGGTAAAATTCCGGGGGTAAAAATCCGGGGGGTAAAATTCCGGGGGTAAAATTCCGGGGGGTAAAAATCCGGGCCGTACATTCAACCGTGAAAATATATGTTTAATTCCGCGTTTAATCCATCGAGCTGATGTCGCGAAACTCAAAAGTTCGCGGCCGGAATTTTACCCCCTGGTTTGTGACGTCACGTTTGCCCAGGGGGTAAAATTCCAGGGGGATAAAAATCCGCTACCCCGACGTTTTCGCTCTCTCTGAGACTTAGAACGGCGAATATTGTACATACACTGACCTTGAGATACCTGTAGCGTAGTTGTGGGTTCCCCTTGACACTGTTCCACGCGGTGTTGAACTGTACTGAAGTGGTGGGGGGAGGAGGAACGTCCACTGGGGTAGTAATAGTTAGGATACTCCTAGGCTTGACAGTAGCCGCAGACGTAACACCTGGCTCGGATAGTCTGCTCGATGTCGGAGGATGAGTCGGTGAAGGACTTATTGTCGGAAGATTGTTAGACTTTTGGAGTTTGGCAGCACAAATATGCTCAGGAGTGTTCGGCCCAACGTCGTATATCTCAATACGCTTCAGACATTTCTGTGGAACAATGTATTATTAAAAAGTTTTTAAAATCCATATTGCAGTAAGTATGATGGACTAAAGGGAAAGGGTTATTGAATTCATTGACAAATATATGTCAAAAATGTAAGAAACCTTTCAGAATTTCATTTTTGGCTGGTTGGTGTTTTATCAGTAAATTTCATTCTTAGAAAAATCCAAACATTTTCTGTGGGCTTACACGGTCCAACTTGTGTGTAAATGAACTGCGTATGTGATAGTTTTAATGAATATTTGGAAATAAACAAGTTTTCAAACCCTCGTAACCGTTTCATTACACCTACTGCTATTACATTGCATCGCTTTATAGTAATTAGGTTATTCTACGCGTTCTTACTCAAAATCAATGCACTGAATATTGATGTCGTCGCTTTCCTTTATGTAATGCATGATATTTTGCATACAGTTTGCAGAACGGAGAATTTTCTGCAGAAAATAAAGTTTAAGACTTTCTATAAAAAAAAAACACTATTTTATTAATTTGTTATCAAGCATTTGGTACACCCTTACAGTTCCACACAAAGAACTTTGAGGCCTATTTGGATGGGTACCGGTAAACGTAATCTTAAAATAGGACTTCAACATCTTAAAATTGAAAACCAATTTGTTTGATGGTTAAGAAGAGGATAGTTTAAAACCAAAATCATTAAAAAAAATTGGTAGTGGATACATAATTGAACTCCAGACACTGATTGAACCTGGGTGAAGCACGACGAGTTCAATATAGGTTGTCGCCTGAACAAACAGTTCCAGGGGAGAATCAACCCAGTATTGAACAACTCTTTTGTGAAGGAACTAAATTGTAATACAATTATTACATGATATAGGTTGAGCAGCAGACAAAAGCTCACCAGTTATTTTGACAAAAAGCCGTATTTTATAATGTAAACATAGGCCTATTAACGGTTTTATCAAATAAGTTTACCTTGGATCGTAGATGAGGTGGTTTCACAATCGGTTCAATAGTAGTGCTACAAGAAGGCCACTCAAACTCATCATTCCCTTCAGTACTAACTTCTTTAACTTTTTCATTGCCTATAACTAGTGATGAAATGTTTTTCAGTTTCCCTTCAGTAGCTGCAGAATTTTCTGGGATGGACTCTACTTCACTCAGGGTTAGCCTATTGATGGGCTGTTTTGATTTGTTACTCTGAAATGAACGTACAATGTCATGAGACCTATCGTAAAATGTAAAATTACAATCACATCAATGTAGTTTGCTAATACTCTCCTAAACTAATCACTTTGTTAAGGCAGCATACTTTGTATATATTTCAAACTGAACCTTAACTCGAGGTGAGAGTGGAATGGAGTGATACGGTCTGTAGATTTGTTATTGACTAAGATCAACACTTTTGGTAACTTGGACCATTTAAAAAGCCAAGAAATCAAGGACAGCCAAGTTCAGTTTTGAACCATCAAAAGTTTACCTTAAAATTGATCCGGCAACCTACTGAATATTAGACAATTACTAATACCACCCAGCTACCCAGGTGAATGTTTATCGTATTTATTGGTTTTTACTGCATGCGACACAAATAGGCTAACCCATGGACAACGTTTGCTCTTGCTTTAAAGTTTGAAAACTTTATAGGTAGGCCTATGGTGGTTGTTAAACTTTCTTAAGCCATTTTCAGTCATATTTTGAAATCTAAACATTTTAAGGACTTCCAACAGTTGACTTGAAAATAATAGCAATTTTTTTCTACTTGTTCAGTAGTCAAAGCATTTTAGTTAAAATACTGTAGGGCCTATCCAGTTGTTTTGTAATAATTAGTTAAAAGATTGATTGGTTTTCTATTTCTTACATTACAATGATAAATTTTAGGTTCCTGGGAGCAATACAATAAAATACTTCTAATAAATTTATATTCATTTCTTTACCATCTATTGCATAAATTTTTGTCCACTCAATAAGGATACCGTACAAATGCTGTTCAGTACAGGATTGTTTGCCTGTTTTTACCGGTAGTCCGCTGAGGTCATAAATGCTAAACTTTCTATATTAACAATACTTTTGCTATCCATGCGACAAAGGCTATTTTCAAACCACACTTAATAATCTGATACAGCTTCCAAATGTGCTGTATAAGGAAGTATTTATTTACTATTGATAATTTAATTAACCACTTTGACTGTTTACCCACCAAATTCTTTACTCTCTCTAAGTCCCGTAGTGCTTGGGTGTTGTTAGGTTCTAGCTTGAGCGCATTACGCAGGTCGTAACACGCATCCTCTATTCGGCCGAGAGCTTCTCTTGCAGCAGCGCGTCGCAGCATCGCCTTCACGTAGGTCGGATCCAGTCTCAGCGAAGCTGTGCAGTCAGATTCAACCATCTCGAACCTAACACAGAACAGAAGATTAAAAACAATACAATGAAGAATTTTATTTACTTAACTAGCTGCTATACCGCAACGTTGAGAAAATTGGTTCTGTTTCGAAGAATGGGTGTTCTTTAACATAACATATTTTGATAAAACTATCTCTCTCTGATTTGATAACAGCAACAATTGTGGATTCTTTTTTTTACTTCGATAATCAACGCCATAGTTAGAATAAATAATTAAAAAGTTTTACAATAAACAAAACTACCACATAGTTGTGTAAAATAATATTTAATTTGTCTCGATCAGCTGGCTGAAATTGTGAAATAACCATTTTGGCCGTTCTGCTTGTTTATATTGAAATGTCAACGCAAAGGTAAACATTGTGAGTTTTCTCATGCTTCCTTAAATGGAGATCAACCAATATTTAATTTTGAAAACCTCACCTCAAGACTTTGGACATCCAAGGGGTGTAGCCCGAGAGGAACTCAGGGAAGAGAATAGGCCTAAGACATTCCTAGATATGTGGACCATCTTAGTGCTTAATTTTGGCTGTATCGGTTTAGTTGTGACAGCCGCACAGACAGACAGACACCACCTCAATTTCATTAGCTGTATCGTTATAAAGTATTTTAGTCATGAGAGCGGCACAGACAGACCTGACAGACACCACCTCAATTTTACAATAGAACAGTAAGTGCAAGCAGTCTGGGCGAGTGGTTCCATCTCTACTAGCTGTCCTGTATGCATTTGAGCCACCCCCCGCCACCTCGCCTAGCGATGAAAACAGCTGAACAACCCCATAGCCTTGTGGGCCAGATGTATTTGGCAATGAGCAATAAACACTCCCCCCCTATACCCCATGCCCTAGCGCGGCCGCGCGCCCAGACTAAATAAGACTACTGTATAGATGGAAATTTTAATGTTACGTAAGGGATTAGGCATATTGCAGACAATTTCCATAAAAAACCATAAAAAGAAAAAATTGTACTAAAAAAACCCATTCGAACTAATTTGATTAAAATTTAGTCCTAGTCCTTTTAACTCTAAACAAAGTGGTACAACTATTTAAGTAGAAATGACTGTTCAAAAGTTATTGCAACTTTTGTGGTTTTTTCCATAAAATATCATAGTTATTTCCACCTCTTGCCCATGATAAGGGTTGCTGATAAGCTAATGGGAGTAAGTGTCAGATTGCTGATACCAAAGGCATAATACTAGTGGTAATATGAAGAAATATTGAAAACTGGTTGTAAAAACCAAGCCGTCAACACCATAATACTTACTTTTTCTTTTTCAAGTAGCACAGAGCTCGGTTGGCAAAAAAGACTGGATCTTTAGAGTAAGCTTCAATGGCTCTTGTGTAGCAACTGATGGCATCATCCCACTTGCTGTTTTTGACGTGTTTATTCCCCTGGAGCAAAGTTGAGCCTTGTTTATAGTCTTAAAACCACTCTTATTCAATATTAACTAGTGAAATAAACCAAGGAAAATGTTAAGACTTCTTAATACCAATAAATCAGATGAGGGAGAAATGGGTGAACCTTGTGTGTTGAGGTAAGCCGAAGCAGTCTAGACACCTTGAAACATCAATCCAGCCATAAACTTAAACACATGTGCGCCGCTTTGTCAATAGCAGCATAATAAAAATAACCACACAATAATGATTGTCCAACGCTATTTAATACATACCGATTATGATGTTAAATGTGGTATTTTTGTTTAGACTATAGTCCATTCACAAAATTTAGGCGGTTTTAGGGGAAGAAATCTATCCCTTCCACTTGATCCACTTTTAAAACAATAGCTCAACAGCTGAGGTATGCCTAAACGTCAATCAGCTGCAAAATATACATAAAGAAGTACGGTAGTAGGGAACTTCCCCTCAAAATGCCTACATTTTTTGAACCGACTATAGTTAAAGTTCAATGATTTTGCACACATCTCACATTGTTGAAAACTTGGCCGGTTTTGAATGTAATAGTTTGTACAAGAGTGTGTTCCAAAGAAGAAGGAGTCTAAGCTTACCTAGGTTATCTATATCTATAATAGGTTATCTTTAAGCAGCAAACATAATTAATAAAAAATATCTTACTATAAAAACCGTGTCCCTAGGCCTAATCGATGAAGTTTTAAAGCTCCCGTGAGACCATTAATAAAATTAAATATTTTAACTTTTAACTTAACCTTATTGAATCTTGTATTTAAATAATATTTTACTATAAGTAGCCTACACTAAGAGCAATATGTACGCTAAGTTAAAAAATGGATTCATCAAAAGTATGCAACTTACCAACTCTTTTTCATACAACGCTTTTTCTTTCAAGTACTTTTCTTGCTGTTCCGCTGTCTCTTGACAAGAATCTTCTTTGATTATTTTGTCCTCATTATCTATTTCTTCACAGGCTTTGTCCTGGATTTAGTAACAACAAATTGAAGGAGAAATATTAACTTAGACTAGACTAAAAAAAACCTTAATAATTCAGATGAATTTATTATTTATTTTTAATCCAACTAAACTTATAAAAAGTTCAAATGACTGGAGACCTTGAAAAAAAAATAAAGGAAAGATAAATATGTAAACTTAAATGGTGACAAAGACGAATAAACGATTGATAGCCTAAATAGCCATTTAAATACCGCCCGGGCCTTGAAGGCCTACGTATCATGCTATTCTTTGAACATGTTGTATGGGTCATCCCTGATGATTCATATAACTTAGGCCTAAGTTGGACAGGCCTTGCAATCAACTAGGCCTATATATAGTCAGAAGATGAAAATGTATCAAATCGGATACAAACTTTAGGCTTAGGCCTACTAGGTTAGGCTAACATTCAAAGTGAAAAACAGCACATTTTCAATTTGATAGCATTCAGGCAAACAGCAAAGATTATATTAAATTAAATTAATTAACTCCAATAATTTGGCTAACTGCAAGATTGTTTAAATCTTTCACAACATAAATGGGTACTTTCCTGTTATCTGGTACCTGCAAAAAAATTCTTTAACCACAAGTACAACTTCATCGATCCAGAGTCCGGAGCACATATACTACCGTTTAGGTTAGGTTTGGTTAGGTTAGGTTCGTTTACTTACAATACTCATGTTATAGCCTAGATAAACTAACCTAACCTAACCAAAGTACAACTTCGTCGATCCAGAGTCCGGAGCACATACTCAGACCGTCGAACACATGTGGGGGTCAGCGAAGTGGCGCAACAAGAAGCACCGAAGGCACTGCACGTCATCATTTAGAGTCTTATTTGGCAGAGTTTATGTGGCGCAAGATGGTCGGTGATTGCGATGTTTTCGAGGCACTGTTAGAAGTAGGGTCAACCGGGGCTAATATGAACAAAAAAAGTAAACTTTTGACATTAACTCAAAAATGGTAAATGACAGAAGAAAAGAAAAAATAGTAGTGTATACAGGCTCTTTTAGCTGAATCTATTTATTTACTAACAAAAACCATAGATGTGACCATTATAAAAAAAAAATTAAAAACCACTGTTCACATTAGCCCCGCTAAAAGGGGCTAATGTGAACAGCCCATGGGGCTAATGTGAACACTCTTAATAACTCTGTTATTTACAACACTAGGCATATGTGGGGGCTGTTGTGAACAAGCCTAGGGTCTAGTCTACCAGTTGCAATAAGTCTCAATATTTTATCTTAAATAGTTTTTGAGATATGAAGGTATCTTTGGAGAGCCGCGGGTCGCCCTACGGTAACCCTTTTTTTTAAAACCATTTATAAATATTATACAGGGCTAATAATAAGATATAAACAAGAAAAAAATTATCTGTCAACATACCTGAGTATTTATTAAAAATTTCTTCCACATACAAATTGTTTTTTTAAAGCACTTAAAAAAACAATAATTTAAGACAATGCAAATTGTTCGTTTAGGCAAATGACAGTTTATTGCACTTTTAGGCCTATTAGGTAAATATAAAACTGTGGGCTAGGCCTATTCAACACCTTAACTGTTGTCTTTGTAAAATTAAAACTGTTTTATCACTGTAAGGCCTTCAAAGAAGTTTATTGAGGAACTTACGCCTCAAAAACTTCGACAATTTTGTCGAAGACATACTTATGTCTATCACTGGTTCCACATACATTAGGGGCTGGAAGTTTCCCCAAAATGTCAGTGGTAGAAACAATAAATATATCATCTTCTTTTTTCAGGAATGATTTTTTTTCCTCATCACAGGATTTAAATCCCATCACTTCGATATATGTATATATATATATATATATATATATGTATATATATATGTATATATATATGTATATATTGTTGTTCACAATAGCCCCCATTCACTGTTCACATTAGCCCCCCAACTTTGAAAGCTTATAACTTTGGCTGTTATTAATATATTTTAACTTTGGGAAAAGAAAAATAATCCCCAATTCTTATTTAACAAAATTCAGGCTTAAGATTATTCCTACAACCAATGTAAAAATTGTTATAACAAAAGTTTTCACTTTGCGCGGAAAAGTTTTTTGGGCGGAAAAAAAGTGTTTTAACAAAGTATTTTTTTAAAGTACCTAAAAGTCAAATTTGAAGTTTTCTCATTATGGACACAAATAATACAATAAATTTCCTTTCTAATTATATTTTTTTCATGATTAAAAATCCCAGATAAATGACTTTTTAAGTCATTGTTCATATTAGCCCCAATATTTTGGTGTGTTCATATTAGCCCCGGTTGACCCTAATTCGTTACTTCTGGCCACCCGAAACTCAGATGTAATCATTGTTGGTTGTTTTTGTTTGATTAATAAACTTAAGTACCAGATAACAGGAAAGAATTTTTTCGCAGGTAGGCCTACCAGATAACAGGAAAGTACCAATAAATGTATTACGGTGATATAAAAATGGTATGAAAAAGCAAAGTTTTTTAAACAACTTTGAATTCACTTACTACATCAAACTTCTCCCATGAACTGTAATCATAGGACTTCAACTTCTTCTTGACAACTTCTTTCTTGTCCTCTTTCTTTTCAGAGGAACTTTTAGTGAGTTTAGCTCGGCGTACAGGTGGTAGTGCCTAAAATTAAAATTAGGGAAGCCTAAATTAACATTCTGAAAGCACCTTAATGCCAAGAATATGTTACTTACTTGTATATGATTTAAGTTAAATTGTGGATATGTATAGGCATGCACTGTGGATGCGATACTCCCTGGTGTGGATTAACATCCGCACGGGTGAGTACTACGACTATCCGCAGTACTATCCTGATAATTAGACCAATTCGTATATACCAAGGATAAAAAGTGGTTCGGATTCCACTATAAACTGTAGGTCCCTTAGTCACCATTAGCTGTATGGGCTATTAATTAACAGCTGTGTCTAAGGAATGTCGGCCTTAGTCACTAACAAGACTACAAGATCGCACCACTCATCATACACTCATCTCCATTCATTCTTGGCTTAAAATACCTACTTTGTATGGTCGCCTTTTCAAAGAAAAGTTAAGAAAAGTAAAAGTGAAGTTATTTAACCCCGCAGTGGTTGCACTGAACTAAAAACGTGAGGAGAACATACTTGGTATTTCTGACCGGGTTAAAATAAAAGGGTTAATTCAGTATGTTTAAGCATTAGATTCCTCAAAATCGTAAAATAAGTTAAGTTACGAGCAAAATAATAGGTGATTTACAACCTTTTGAATAACTAGGCTATGCTTTATGTAAATAAAACATAAAATGGACAATTGAAATAAAATTATAAGTGAAAGGTTAAGTTAGCCTACGTTGTCTGTTTTGTGTTAGCCTGAACTTAGTCACACTGCCAGTTGAAGGGATAATGATTTTCTCATGTAAGTTTAACTTAAGCCCTATTAAGTTAACTTATAAGTTAGGGTAGATTTTACAAATCGTGCTCTTTGATTAAATTAAGGGTCCTAGGCTACCTACAGTTTCTTAACTGGGCTACCTATGCTAAAATCGATTAAAACTATCGATTCGATTAGTGAACCTTCATTTGATTTTTTCGTTTAGTTATCAGCATGTTTGGTTAGGTTATGACAGTTTCATTTTATAGGCTTAATATTTTTATTTTTTTATTTTATTTTAGGCTTAGTATTTTATTTTTATTTTATTATAACACAACCTATCCAAATATCCAGATCCAGAGGCTAACCCATCATAGGCTACAACCTATCCGGCAAAGCTGGTCTTGATGAAGAGGAAGGTAATTGGGGTACGCTTCCATATCTGTTGGCACAAACAACCGAATGAAAATATCGATATAGGTTAACCTAACCTAACTAACCAACAATATATCAAATTAAACTATCAGATATGGAATTGTACCCAGATGTCATGCCTTGAGAAGATCTTTAGTAAGTTGCTAGAACTCATTAGGCCTAACCTAGTCTTGTAGTGAGCAAGGCTACCACTGACAGTGCAACAAATTCGGAATAGGCCTATGTTAAATGTATACTTTTTCTCACAAGATAAATTGTGTTGAATAAATATTCGGCATAGGTATTGTCACACTACATTACACCTATTTCACAATGACTATGTAGGTTTATCCCTAACCTAGGTCCTGTAAATTAACTTAGGTCCTACCTCATCTGTGGGTTGATTTGAAAGCTGTCTATCTTTCCTCTTCATTTCTTCTTCCCAAAGTTTTAAGTCTCTGACATAGCTATGCAAATCTTCAGCGTTGTCTTTTATCTGTTTTTGAATTAATACAGATTTGTCCATGTTGTGCGTGTATAATGCTAGAACATTATCGACATAACACTACATTCAAAAATCAAATCAGTACACACAGAACAACACCATGACATGACCACAACACAACAAACACAGAAACACAACAACAGCGAACAGCACCAACCCAAAAAAAAACCCTAATCCCATATGGATAATCAACAAAAGAGAGAAAGAATAAAATCAACAATCAACAAACCAAAGTGAAGGCAGCAGACGAAATTGCGGTTGTTTTTATAAACGCAGTGCATAATACGATAATACACAAAAAGATTCAAAGCAATGATTATAAAATGTTTTATCATCATTATTATAACTGTTATTATTTTCCGTGTAGTTTTCGGGTTAGAATATGATCGCAGCCTCCCCGGGCTTGATGTAAGAGGCAAGTGGATAGAGAATGGGTGGCTCTTTATGTACCGGACCCAACTTTCACGGAGGTCAAGTGTATTTAGTTTGGCTTGGTCCTCGAAATCTTACGTCTTTCCTATTATTCTATTGTTCTTTCTTCAACCCCCTTCAGAGGTTTTAACTTCTTCTTTTTCGTCGAGCACTCAATCCTGAGCTTCGCACTGTCGAGGGGACTCTTTTGTGCGTGGTCAGCGACCAGCTCCTTAGAACTTTGCCAGGGAGTGCAGCAGGGGTGCAGATGTTGGGCTCTGCACTACCAAGGGCAACACCCGGTACGTCAGGATTTCCGGTACCTAATAGGTAAACGGAGGCCGTGCCCAGGGAAACTCGGGTAAGGTTATTATGTTCCAGATGGCGTTCCCTTCTCGGTTATTCAGGGCTGCCCCTTGCCATACGATGTGCTGGCAAACAGTTTTATGGATTATATTTAACTTCAAGAAGCACGGAGGCACGGAGAGCTTGCTTGGCAAAGCAGTCAGACGAGGTGGCTAGTGGGAAGGAAGGGTTTGTGTGTCTGTACCGTAAGTACAAATATACTATTGGTGCCTTCGCTGGGGAGGGGGTAACTGTCCCCAATTGTTCCAGCGTTCAATTATGCCTAAGGAACCCCTTACACCAACTTTGTAGTCGATAAGCTCGCAGGTGATGATTCTGCTTCCCCAGGAATGTCTTGACGCAGATAGTAGCATCGAAACCCAGTTCCAAGTCATAAGACATAGACGTAAGATCATTTATTTCCTTTATAACTTAAATTACATAAGTCATTGGAAAAATACATTTCAATGCATTATGAAATAAACCAACACAAACACAACACGAGAAGATACGTGGAAAGTCTTGGGGATATATCAGTGGGGTATAAGGGATATACTCTGTAAATCCCTCAAAGTCCTCAGAGTTTCCTGGGGAACCCCCTGGGATGTCCCATCAGGATATCATACTTAAAACAATTTTCAAAAAGAAAACTAGAAAACATATATTTTAATGTAGCCTACCGAGAAAATCCATAGGAAGTCCGAAGAAAACCCCAAAAACGCATGTGTTTTTGGGATATGTGCAATATCCTAGAGTGATCCTGGGGACATTCTCAAATCCTGTAATTCTCTGTGGGATATGTGGGAATTGGTCAGTATATCAAATGTAGGAGTTTGATACGGGTGTAATAAAAAGACACAAGAAATTGCTTTTCTGAGGTAAATATATACACTCTAACCAACTTCACAAGTTTTTAAGTAACATAGAGACATTTGTTATATCAATAATAGAATATAAAGATAGACAAAATTAACGATTTATCATCAACTAATTGTTCATAATTCAGAGTTGAAGAGGCATAAACGTGCCACAACAATGGTTAGAAACAGCTGATTTGGGCCCTTGGAAATACCAGCTGTCGTGCTTTATCTTACAACTGCGTAAGTTTTCCTTTTGTTCAACATTAATGTAAACTATGACTGTTAGTAAAAAAAAATGCTTAACGTAAATTTATTTGATACAGTATTTATAATGTATAGCGTGTCAATTTCACGCACTTTGAACACTTGAATTTGTCATTGCGACGAAATGGTCTTGCAAATATAGCCATATTATTGCATATACATGGTGGCTGAAAAGTAACTCCCAACCCCTTAACTTTTTAACTATTTGAAAGATATAAAATCAGTTAGTGCCAATTAACCTTCTTAGATATAAAGAGCTACTGATGGTTAATTTTGAAAATCTTGCTCTTAGAGTGGTGGTAGAGGGTAGCTCAAAATTCTCAATTAGGAAAGTATAATTGACAAGCAGGTATATCATTTTACAGGTCCAGACGAAACTAAACAATTTATATAAAGAAAAATACCCCGCCACAGTAAACCTACAGACTCAGCGAATTTTCATTTGCCTGAATTAATAGGCCTACTGTTTAAATAATTAATATAAGGTTAATTTAGGTTATTTTAGGTTTAATACCTATGTTCGCTGCTACAGGGAGGCTAATAATGAGTGTTTTTTTAGTAAAATATTAATAGCTTAGTATTAAATAAATAAATTTGCCAAGTTTGATAAAATATGTCCATTAACAAGCAAACTGCAACATTTTACAATATTCTCAATAAGAATAACATGGGAATTGTTAATTTATATTTGTTTGAATTTTCTCCGTAAACAATAACAGCACAAAAAACTTCAATATAAGCTACTAAATTATTTGTCTTTTAAGCTCCTTAAAATGGTTTAGAGAGAAATTGGGAAATTTGGTGTTTTGATGGTCAAAATGAGAAAACCCATTTCCCCCCCATAAAACCCCATTCCCATCATCCGATCATGCTGGTTCACGAACTCATTCGAGTTTATCCCGCCTTACGCCTTCAAACCAAATTACATCAAAATCGAAGAAAAATTACTCAAGGCATCGTGTTCATGGACACATATAAAGGGTGATTGGTAGTCAGTGTGACAACATTTATTTATTTTATTTTTTTTTTTAAGTAAAAAGTAAATGAAGTGTGGTGATGCATATGTGTGCATGTATGCATATGATGTGTGCAAAGTCGACTATACTTCTCGTTTGAAAATCTTGAGCTACCCCTACACTTACTGAAGGGCAAAATCACTCATCATTATTGTAGATTTCCCATTCCCATAAAGTAATGTTACTTTACATTCGAACATTTTTAAAGTAGCCCTTTCAGATCAGTTCTTACGATTGAAAAGTTTCACATAGGCAACAGCATTGTTTTGAATACTCGTAGACGTTTTTAAGGCACTCACCAAGGCTCGCACCTTAAATTTTCTACTCGTGTCGTTAACACCATATTTACGCTATTGTTACGTAAACTACTATTACAAAACATATAGTCAACTTTCCAGTGTGAACATTCGTTTGTATGACAAAATTCAGGTAACTAATTCACCGCAATCGTAGAGTTGGAAGAGTCGTGACTCAACAATGGAAGGAAACAGCTGATTTGCGAGTCTGAAATAGCGGCTGTCTGCTCTATCTTGGATTCAGACAAGTCCTTTTTGCTTATTGCAATGCAGTTTTACATCAACTGTACTGTGATTATTTGTATAAAAACTATCAATTACAAACAGTTTAAACCTTAACACCGGTTACAAGCATATAAACAATGGGTTAAAAATTAATAATTAGAGACTCGTACGATGAAGTACTGCATTAGTCATAAAAGGTTTTCTTTAGCTGCTATTATGCTGTAATCTATTATGTCTCTTAGTAAAATACTGTATTTTAGAAAGATTATTAATTGTTTTCATATTTGTTTGCTCCACTCAGTTGGCGGACGGAAGACCGCATTCCTAGTTATAAGCTGTACACCGACTTAAATTATTTGCGTAAAATCTATTGTACTGGTCGCGAGTATAGTCTAAAGGTCTTCAGGAGATATCGCTACAACCACTACTCTAATTAAGGGGGTGTAGGTCTTAATGAGAATGGGAAGGTAAAAATAAAATAATTATTTTGATGCTGAACACTTGAGTTTGAGGTGTATTTGGACTTTTAGATGCGAATGTGTGTGTATATATTAATTTTGAGCAAGAGTAATGATGCAGACAGTACGATGGGTGAAGCGCGATTAATACCTAGATGACAATGCCCGTGTGCCCCCCTCCCTATTCCAATACGGGATCAAGTAACATCAACGCGTCTCTTTGTTCTTACACTTGCATTGAAATCACGTGATTCGCCGTTAGGTAAGCCTATTTGGCCGAAAAGAACTAAGGAAACTGTTACAACTTAACTTAAGTATAAATACCCCCGTCGCAGCAAACCTGCATACTAAGCGAATTTCCATTTACCTGGCTTGATTTCTACTAAAATATTCCCTATACATTTTCAGATTTATTTCCTATTTAAATAACATTAATTTTAGTGAGTAGTTAGGTTTGCTGCTACGGGGAAGATGTTGAGGTGTGTTTTTTTGAATTGAAATATTGATAGCTTAGTATGAAATAAGCCAAATTTGATTAAAATATATCCATAAACAAGCAAACTCCAACAGTTTATTTATTCTCCATAAGAATAACATGGGAATTTTAAATTAACAATTTTTTTTAATTTTCTCCGTAGTCAATGAACATTCAAAAAAACTTCAACATACTAAATTATTTGTTTTTTTAAGCTCTTCAAAATGGTCTAGAGAGAAATTTAGAAATTTAAAGTTTTTAGGGTCAAAAATGAGAAAAACCCATTTTTACCCCATAAAACCCCCCATAAACCCCTGATCCCATGGTCCGATTATGCTGGTTCGCGAACTCGTTCGAATAAATGTAGGTTTACATGTTTGTACCAAATTTCATCAAAATCGGATCAATTTTGCTCGAGTTATCGCGCTAACGGACACATATATAAATATATATATATATATATATATATACACG